>NW_017305779.1:5895043-5898945 GCF_001594115.1 Trachymyrmex septentrionalis | reverse complement strand
TACTTCTCCTTTTTGCGTTCCAGCGCGTCGAACGTGGTCCTGCTGCTGATCGTTCTTTTTATATTGGATCGCTTAAACACAGAGAGTCGATCCCTTCATTAGAAGGGGACTAGTTTAACGAATCATTTTCTCCGCAGCTACTATTGTTTCTCGTAACGCAATTTTTATAGCCGGCCGCTTCCGCGCGTGAGATTCGCCTGCGCACTTTTCCATTAAAGAAATTTCCATATTAATGAAAGGCCAACGGAGACGAGACAGGCGCGAATATAGGAGGGAGAATGAGAAAGCGGCTCGTTGAGTCGATGAAAAATGCGCCACGCTGAGTGTTTCGCGGAGTTCACGTCGCACTTTAGAAGAGAGGGCAGGTTGGGATAAATTTAAAAAATAATTTTCCCTCCGCCGTTTCCGAATTCGCAAATACCTGTCTCATTTTTAACATGGACTATACTAATATAAAAATTAATCTAACACAATATATTCATTTAACTATAAAAACATTTTGATTTATAACAGAATCTCCTGTGCAATGATTCTGCCACATCTAATTTAATATCCTACTAAAATCGTATGAGATATAATTAATTTTTTCGTTCTACGCTTACCGCTGATTATATTTTTTCCAAAGACAAATTTTTCTTCTTTATACGTACCGCCGAAATTATGGACAATAAACGATGCAGAACATTTTGCTCTTTCCCGCTGTAAGTATCACTGACTTTCGCTTTCTTGCTATTTGCAGGCGAGAAGCACCATATGCTGCCCACCGGAGAGCTGCTCATCTTCTCGGTGACTCCAGCCGATGCTCACTCGACCTACCGTTGCCGCACTGTACACCACGTTACCGGTGACACCGTGGAAAGTTCCTCGTACGCCAGGCTCGTGGTTACCGGTAAGTCCTCGTAGGAGTCCTCGTAAGTCCGTCAGCCCGGATCTCTTCGAGTGGAAGTCCGGAAATCCTCCCTCGATACGAAGTGAGCTCCGAGATTACCACGAAGTTGAGGAAAGGAAAATACGAAGTTGACGATAAGCAACGTAAAAAGCTGAATAATAATGAGGCATTAATTATGCAATAATTAACACGCCGAATAGTCTAGTAGTAGCAATTTGCAGAAACACCCGACAAGGGATGCTGATTAAAAAGCAAATTCCGGCGTTGATCTTAATCTTTCTTATTTTTACACTAATACAGAACTCAACTATTAGTTAGTTTTGAAATAAAATGTTAAATTTGTGCAGTACAAAATAATTGTTTTATACGTAAAATATAATATTGCGTAATATCTTTTTCTACATATGAAATATTAAAATTCCTTTCTCTCAAAAATATTAAAAGAATGTAAATGCGCATCTTTCGCGGAACTCACGGCCCATGCATAAACGTTCCCTCGGCGATCTCTTACATCTCGCTAATCCCTTATGCCCGTTACGTTTCACGTGTTCAGGGCGAAACGTTTTAGCGGCATAATTGTGATCCACCCTGTACGTGAGCGGCCGTTCATCCGTAGCATTTCTCGGAATGCCCAGACGCAGAATATCCCCGCGTTTTATGCATCTACTTAACTAAACACGTTTATACATGGCTCTCTCACACTTGGCCTTCCGCACACAGCGAATCGTGATGCATTGTTGCGCATTTCCCACACGCCGCCGACCTCTGGTAGTTCAGCCTCCTCTTCGGCTTCCGGTCGCACGTGGCGCTTTCTTCATGAATAAATCATGAGTGTCCGAAATGCTAATGGCCGAAATGTTCGCCGACGATATTTCTACCGTCCCGTTGAGCCAAATGCACCGACATCGTCGAAAATATGTTCGGTATTTGAAAGGACAACGGCAGGCTGCACCTGCTATGTCCCATGCAAACAGATTTGAGAAAATCCCCTAATTTCTCGGAATTTATTAGATATTCTTTTCACGGAAAAATTAATAAAATCTCATTTTATTTCGAAATTTAGTCAAACCATATTTTTTCCAACATCGTAATTTTTCAGTATTTAACTCACCTTCGGAATTTTCCGTAAAAATTTCTTACAAAAATTACTTACATTTTTTAGTCACTATTTATACCTTAATTATAATTAATCCGATGATTACAACAACGAGTCATTTAGACTCGAAGCGAAAATTTCAAACAGTTGTAAAATCTATTTAATTGATGCTATGAAGTTTTAAATTGTATAAGTTAAAATCGAATCTTCCTGTATCCTCGCCAAAAGTATAGGTTACTTGCATTCTGTACTTCAAATAGAGCGTTTTAGAATTTAGATGTAGGTTTCATAGTAGCTGAGGATTAAATATTATATAACACAAAGATTTTACTTTAGCAGTTTTCTAATCAATTTATAATTAATTTATAAGTGACTCGTCGCTTATCTTCTTTATTTAGCCGAAGTTATTGCGGTATATTGTGTTTATAGAAACCGTCCGGGATGGTGGCACAAATGGTGGTGTTTGACGATCTCATCACGAGAATACGGTAATTTCGATCGATGGTACGAACGATCTCGTCGTCACGAGAACTCAGTAGTTTCTCCGGCGTACTTCAGCTAGTACCTTGTAGAGATGCTGACTGATAAGGCATAAAATAGGTCGAACGCGGATGAGAATTACGGAACAATGGAAGGCTAATGATGAGAGTGCACCATCTTGTCTATTTTGGTCGCACATGTTGAAGCTGATAAGATGGCGAAGGAAGAGTTGGACGAGCATATTGTTCGCTTTCTAGCGACATCACTCGCTGTTAAATTAACGCTTTGTGCATTTGAGAAGTTGAGAGGTATCACGGAGACGCACAAAGTGTCGCTACATTAATCCTCTTTCATTAAGCATACTTAAGGATGCTCCAATTATCTCATTGTGATTTTATAAAATAATGTGTCGTTGATTAAAAAGCAAAATTGATAAGTTAATTATTAGGAGACAGTAGAAGGACTGCGAACATGGAATAAACGTGAGCGGATACTGTTGCAGCATTAGAGTAATGATAATCTTTTATTTCCTCCATCTAGCCGAATATGTGCTTAGTGTCACTGTAATCATAAAACGCATACGCCGGTTAAGATAATCGTTGCGTGTTTTCGATGATTTTGATATAGGAAGGAATAGAGACACTGCTAATACCAAAATTAAATAAAACCGACGAGATTATTTATCAATTATAGAAGTATTTATTCAAAGGATATTAGCTTTAAACATTTAACTATAATAATTAATATAAACATTTTACATTAATATAAACATAAATTATGATTTTAAAAACTGATTTGGCATTGCCTCGCATAGCGGCAAGTAATTCTGAACAGCAAGAGTTTCTTTTTTTAATTATAGCTAATATTGATAATATGTGAATTATTGTATTTTAAAACCAAATAACAGGAGTATCTTTTGGATAAAGTCTTTTATTAATTGATAAATAATTATCGACTTTATTTTACTTTTCTCTTAGGTGTCGCAATTTCCTCATTCTCCCTCTCAGAAAGATATTTTGTTATTGTCATATACAGGGTATTAAAAAAAGGATTCAACATTTATATATGTAGTATTGTAGACACACACAATATCAAGTAAAAAAGCCTTAATGAACATACATGAAAACTTAATCGTTTCTGAGATATAAACAATTATTTTATATGTTAATATAATAACTAATTTATTATAATAGAACGTCATGCTATCTTTACAGGTCCCACTTTTGGGTATCCGTGAAGTTAGCATGACGATTTATTAATATGAAAGAAATAATAACAGTTCTAGTAGCATTTTTCATAGTTCTACAGTTCTTTATACAAATAAAAAAGAATTCCGCATTTTTCATACTAAAAAAAATCATAATTGAAAAAATTGCAGTCGGGATTCTGTATAAATAATTGTAGATTTATCATATAAATGCTGAATAACTTTTTAAC
>NW_017305779.1:5885736-5894943 GCF_001594115.1 Trachymyrmex septentrionalis | reverse complement strand
GTCGGGATTCTGTATAAATAATTGTAGATTTATCATATAAATGCTGAACAACTTTTTAATGCCTCGTACATATTGTTAATATAAACAATTGAGCGATCAAGAATAGAATTTTTTATATCATCTGTCGAAAATTAATTTTCTGTGGGTGCGTAAAAACTGCCGATGAGAAATTGATAACAGATTGGCACGACGAAAGAGCCTTAGCGCCGCTTTGTCGAGTCAGTGTCTTGTTTTCGCGATTCAGCGTCCTCCCGCCTCTTTTTGTTATCACCTACACCGCCATTATCCGCCCCCGTATTTTTCGTGACCTCTCTACCGTTCCTTCTTCCCCTCATTGCTTTTCGTGCCAGCGACACGTCGGAGTTATAACACTTCTCCGCTGCATTTTAGAGAAGCGCAGCCTTTTAGGCGAGATAGTGGCATCCATTAAAAAAAAGCTGGGTTCAATTATGTGAATTGCAGACAATTTAGAATTGAAACTTTTAAGACCACGCAGAAAGCGTCGCCTATGTTGTTGATCATGTGACGTAATATCGATATGTCTTTTTAATTTTTAAACTTACCTTGCTTTTAAGAGTTCAGCGCTTCTGTCGTGGAGAAAAATCAGTCCACATTCGTGGACATTCGAGAATGTTTGCGAGACTATTGTTTGTCAAACGGATGGATGGAATTTAATATCCAGCCTTTGCCAACATCCGATACTTGACAATGCTTAATAGCTTCCGTCGCGTGACTTTTTCGTAAGGTACAGAAATATTTACTTTCATTGTGTCGAAGGGAATTTTCGCAGGCGAAAAATTCTGAAAATATATTATCTATTCGCAATAATTCACTGAGAGAACTTAAAGAACTATTTAAAATCTATTTCATAGATTTTAGGAAGTTCTAACAAAGGATAAGAAGTTTAATTTCTTCTATTTATTGATCTTCTATTTATTAATTTTTATATAGTATATACATTAAAAACAGAACTTTACTGTCAGTTTTATATTAATTTTCAATGAACAAGATAATTTGATAGCCAACCGAGAAGAATGCGTAACATCTAATTTAACACGACTCAGGAAAAATCTCGTTCGAAAAAAGACACCATTTGGCACCCGGACATAACATTAATTAAGATCGCTGGAATTTTTCCAACGCTCTCTCAGTTCGGCTTTCAGACCAAAAGCTTCCAAACCGAAAAAACCGTACCAAACTTTTTTCCGTGCCGAGATTCATCGTGAGGATTGCCAGACTTACGAAGAACACTAAAAGTTAAATTTACGCTGAATTCTCATTAAGTAGACGAGACGTGCGATCTCGTAACTGAGAAAGCACACCAGAAGGTATCTAACTATCGACGATAATGTCACTCGATCTCTACTGAAAGTTCCTCGGTGAGATAGAGCGAAAGTCATATCGAGATAGTCGACGGCTCCTTTATGGCCGCGATTCGCATCGCAGTGGAACAAGTCGAGGACAGGTCGGGCGACCCTGTTAAACCGAGCGTTAAATTAGTTCGACGGCCGAATAGTTCCCGGTGAGTTTAGCATCTTCACCGCCTTCGTCGGCGAGGTGATCTCGTTCTCTCGGAGATGTCTTTTTGCATCGATAGAGAGAGAAGGAGATCGTAAGAAGAGGATGAGAGATAAAACGAGAGAGAGAGAGAGAGAGAGAGAGAGAGAGAGAGGAAGAGTACTACGCTGCGTGCTGCTGGGATGGCGAATCGACGCTTTCCGACGCTTTCCTCCAACTTGGGTTGGAAGACACCAACCAAAATCCCGTGTGCAATTCACATTGCGGTCCTGAACAGTCCGCCGCCGGGTACGCGAAACTTGCGCGATTCCCTTTTATTTACGACCCAGCTCCGTACGGAATATTCGGAAAAATTTCGCAAGCCAAGTAAGCGCGTCGTGAACAGACGACGAACTTCTAGAGCATAAGTTCCACGTGATGAACAATGTCGAGACTTAAACTCGGAGGAAAAAAATAGAAAAATTTATTAGATTTTATGCAATAACACAATAAAAAAGCGCATGCACGTATGTTAAATAATATGTAATAAAAACTAAAAAATAGTAATATAAAATATAATGATAATTTCTTTTTAAAGAGGAAGAACGCAAATTGTAATTATAAAGAAAGAGAAGAAAACAGACACACGTACACATATATTTAATTTCATTAAAAATATTTTAATTGAAATACCTGTATATTACATTTTAACATATTAACTATCTCGCAATTGTAGACAATTAGAAACGATACGTAAAAGTGGTGTAATGATAGAAAAAAGAGATATGTATATATATATATATTTATATCTATAGAGAGATTTTATATACATAGTGGATTTTTCTATAATACAATTTTGTTCATCGCTTGGAATCTGATACAGTTAGCTGCAAATTTGATTTTAACATTTACAACTTTACGAATTCTAGATAAATTGTTGTTTTGACGGGATTCAAACATTCAATTAATCTCGACTGAATGCACTTAGCAATTAGTATTAAAACTCGAAACTGGAACATCGATAATTCTAGTATGACTTTAAACTCATCATCATTAATTGTACAATAAACTAAATTTTTATTTGCGTAATTCTGTACCGTTTTGATTATTTAAATATTATACAACATATTTTAGCATGCAGCGAACTTCAAATCAGTCCTTGAACAATAAATTTAAATTTGATTAAATAATATCTAATCAAGTACACAAATGAATCATCATCTAATTTAGTTAGGGTAACTTCGACAAATACCCCGCGCTGGGATTTACGCCGTAGAAGTAAAAAAAAAATAGAAGGAATGAGGATAATTTTCCCACAACTACTCTGTTGCCTTTATGTTATATTAGTATTGTGTTATGATTTCAGTTTCTTACTGTTAATATTAACAGGAAAGCAAAATTAAATTAACGTGTCAAAGACTTAGTGGTTATTTTGTGATACATGAGTGTAGAGGAATAGTAAAGTATGTTGTATAACAAAATACAAGTACTTTGCTCTTGTATTCTTTGTTTAGTTTGTTATCTTGTATATCTTATCTGTTTGGGATTAGATATACGGCATTTTTAGCGAGCGGGATTTATGCCCAAAGCATACAAAGTGCGCAGATTGAATTAAATGCAATAAACGCATTACATGAAATATGTACCTCATCTCATAACACCTGTAATACATGTGGAAAGATTGTAATTATTATTTATTACTTCATATACATATTTATCATTCTTATTCCTTAAAACTTTATAAACGCATTTTATAAGTTATTGTGTCATTTCATGTCTTATTTATATGCATTATTATTTATAAATTTTTTATGAGCCGTACATACCCCCCCCCTCTTCTCTCCCACCCCTATGGGATATACGGCAAAAATACAAGGGTTTAAAAAAGTACATTTTTTAAAATGAAATATAGATATTTCAGATTTCTAATATTTTTTTTATAATAGTAGACAGTATAAGGTTTTTACTGATATAGTTCGTTTACTTTAAACATAATAAATAATATTTAATAAATTAAGGTTTTATATGTGCAGCGTATATACCGGAGTTACTCTAAACTTAATTTGATCGAAATCTTCGTTAAAATTTTGTTTGAAAACATTTAGCTTAAAAAAATGTTTGAATACTGAAAATACAATATATCGCGGCATCTTGTAGATAAAAGTAGAATGTTGCGTATATCATTCTTTTGCAAACTTGTTTAAATGGCTGAAAAACATCTGTCTGAAGTTTTAATTAAATTTTTCTCTTTAAGTCCGCATATAATACGACCGGGTTAAGAGCCATTCAGAGAAATCTTCATTATGTTTTACAGTAGGACGTTTCTTGAACGCTCTGCCCTTTTTTTTTACAATTCGCCATCGCGTTTTACAAACACAGCGGGGTATCGCTTCGGTTCGGCGTTCGTCTGTCTGCTTGTCTATTCGTACGCTATGCCAGTGCAAATTCCGCCAAGTCGCGACTTCCTAACTTCCGGCTAATTAAACTTTCGTTGCCCGATATTAAATTCTGCCGATGTTGCTCTTGAGACGCGATGAATCGAGAGCGCCGTCTTTGCATCGCGCTCGTCTCCCTTCCTCCTTCTCTTGCTTCTCTTACTTCTGCCTTCGTTCCTCGTTTCTCTCTAAGAATACCTATTTGAAAATTTACCCTCGCTTTGCCCTCCTCCATTTTCCCCGAGTCACCCTCGAACTCGCGGAAATCCGCGAAACAACTTGGGGGATGGGATTTTATTGGACCTCCGTGGCTTCTCGCCGGTCAATGGCTGTGAAGTCTACGAGGAAGGGTAAAGCGACGATGGTGAGAGGAAAGAAGGAGGTACCAGACGGAGGTCGCCTTATTGGCGGGGATGGAGGAAACACGGCGAAAACGCTAAGTGCAATCCACAGAGCCGCCAATGCAACCCTGCTACGTGCAGCTACGTCGGCAAGAAACAATGCAGCCGTCACAGCACCGCACCCTTGTCGAGCTACCGCTAACTATCCATTCCCTGGTATCTTTCAAAGATCTCTGCGTTGGCATACTACTGAAACAGTAGTTTTCAACGATGCTGTTATAAGGAATCTCGCACGATGCACTGTATATCACAGCACAATAAAGTTCTCTCATTAAACTGTGAGGAAATATTGAATTTCATTTATATGAAAATGAAATTTCCACTTTTCATATATTATGGCGTCTTCATCTACAATAGGTGAGTCAATAAGTAATCTTAATTTTGCTTTCAAAAATAATAATTAAGATACTGTATATTAAGTTTTCATAGGCACACGTATTTTTACTTACTCCGCAGACTCTGGATCTTTTTTCTCCTCTCCAAATTTTTTCACTATTTTAACTTTTAAAAAATCTAAAAAAATTCGGAATTACTTTTCAACATCTCTGTTTATACGTTGCCAAATGGTTATTTAACTTAAATATTAAAACTTTTATTACAAAAATTGAAATTTGTGCTAAGAAATTTAAAAGAAATTTTACTTAGATTAAAGAGACCCTACGAAGAGTTAAAATTACCTATTGACTCATCTATTTATACAAAATTCGATTAAATGTTTAATTATGGATGTACTACATATAATTAAGAAGCGTGCGAAGGAGTTTCCTGTCGCGTAGAACGATTTGTTCGGAATTAAGGAGAAATATCAATGTTACATCTGGTATTCGCTGCTGTGTGCTTGTCGCTCATTTAAGCGCATTGGAGCGAGATTGCGAAGGATTTGGCGGTGAAATAGAAGGAAAGAGAGAAGGGGAGGGAGGGAGGGAGGGAGGGAGAGAGAGAGAGAGAGAGAGAGAGAGAGAGAGAGAGAGAGAGAGAGAGCACTCTTGTGCGCTTACGTGTTCTGCCTTTTCTTCTCGTATTTACCTTCGTGTATTACATACGCGCGTGCGACGATGTCGTCGTAAAGCCAGCATAATTCAATGCAAACAGCGAGAGGCAGAGAACGCTCGAAAATACAACGCCGCGCGCGACGCTGAAGAGCGAAAGTATACGCGCGAGCAAACTCCATAAACGGCGACAATTATTTTCGCAAACAACACAAGGCGCAGACTTGCGCGCGAATAGAAATAAAGGATGTAATTCTGGAAATGCTTGTTATATTCATTGCATACTCTGCTTATACATAAGGAAGACTTGGCGTTTCTTACATCTCTATTTAACCATGATTTATTTAGCTTGTTTTATATTCGTTTACTTTCGATTATAAACGTTGAGATATACATTGTTGGAAAACTAGGCTTGTACGTTCACATGTATCAAACTATTTTAGTATAAAATAAATATGTTAGAAAACAATACAGGTATCGTGTAAAAAAGAATGTTCACAAAAATGGTAATAAAAAAATTGTAAACAAACTGTGGAAGTATATTTTGTTTAGTATAATTAATTAACGTTTTATATATTAAATTATATTAACACGTATTTCGCTCATTTATTAAAATCTTAGAATTTACGTTTTGAAACACATTATTTTCATGTTACACTTATTAATCGTATCATTTTGACACTAGAAAACGTTGAATATTAATTTAAAAATTTAACACAAAATTTTTAAATAGCATAATTATATTATGTTAAATTAACACTCGAATTTATTAAAAAATTCAACACAAACGCTTAACAAAAATGTGAGTGGACCATTTCCAACACAAATACACAATGTTTTTTTATCGTGTGACTTATTATTGCTTTATGACACACTAGTGACTCGTTTACAACTCGTTTCTAACATTAGATTTAACAACTTATTGTAGAAAGCTCATAACGATCGACGGAATGAACTCTCCCAGAATTATCGCAGATAAAGTATTCAGCGAAATAAGTTTCGAGCGCACGTTAAATTATATCGTTCTTTTTTTTTTTTAAGAGTAATACTCCGTCGTATCGTGTGCCGTACAATGGCGCCGTGGGGCCGAAGTCATAATTAAGTTTCTCTTTTTGTGTCAGGACAAGTTACTCTTTCCTGCTCTTTTGTGTAATATACGTCTAGAAATGAATTATCGGACCAGAAGACCGGGCGGAATTTAATCCAAAGACAGCGCTATCACGTTGTCCCGCGGCCACAATTGTGGCGTAAAGATAATAATTTAATCAAGTAAGTAACGAGTAATATTTCGCTCGCTAGCTGGCGATTAAAATTAATCGGTTGCTTTTACATGAAAAATTCATCAGGTTTTCGCTCGAAAGGAATCCGAAACACTCTCGTCGATAAATTATTACTCTGACGTCAATTTTGGTAAAACAATTTACATGTGACGTAATGCGCGTAATGTACGCTTTGTCGGTGTTCGACCGTGCAAATTTTGTGCGGAGTGACATTTTTCGCAGCTATAAATTGTTAATGGAATGGTGATTTTCCTACAAATATGTGTTAAAATATGCAAGTACAGTGCAGCGACAAAAAAAAGTTATCAATCCAACAATTTGGAAGATTCGACACTCTGAATATAATATTATTCTTAATCTTCTCAAATTCGGAATTTCAATTATCTGATATATTTTATAGAATTTATAAAAAGTACTTTGAACAATTTTAGTATAGTATTAGTAATTCAAAATAGAGATTACAGTGGAAACCTTAATTGGAAGCTTAATAAACGGTTAAAAGTTTTTGTTCACTGAGAAAAGATAATAGTGCAAGGCGCGGTCTTTCCGTAGATAACCAAATTTTGCAGAATACTTTGATTCAGTAGTTGAAAGTGACTTCAGTCGTAGTTTTAGTAATTTCGAGTGGCTCTTATTTCAGGATATAAATCGCCATTATTATCTCGTGCAATATCGCGACAGCAACGCGCATACGTGCATCTCCGGGCGCAAATTGCACGCGATGGATATCGCGTCGTGACCTGAATTTCGAAGCAATCACTGGATGATATTAAATTATATATGCGTACCATGGACTGCGGAGGGACCGGGATTTTGCTGGTGTAATATGGTTACCGATAATGCATGCGCGATTAATTCCATGAGTGTTCCTTATCTTCATAAACGTTTAAACTTACCTTAAACCGAGATTACTTTGAAGATTTAAAACATCACCTGACGTTTCTTGATACCTTCGAAATTTGTAAGCTTGAGGCCATTTTGTATTAACTTAATCGATTAACTTTTCTATCTTTTGTTTCCAACGCCATGTTAGAGTTACAGAAAATTCTTCGTGTTCCCCGCCCGAGATTAATTGTTAAAATCGCTTCGAATCAGTTTACAATTTAATCACTCTCGTACAATTTCTACCGTCAAGATGAGAAAGGGAAATCATAATGGCAAAGGGAAACCACCGCCCGCTTAGCCATGAAATAAAATTGACGAAAGAAAACGCGCAAAACGATCGCAGCAGAAAAGACGCCACGGTGCGGCAAGTACGTTCCATAATACGCGATAAAAGACTTCGCACGGTTAATTAGTGCCAACTTTATTACGGCGGGGCCGTTTGTTCGGAGCAAATACACGAGCGCGAATTGGAGGGAGGAGGACTACCAACACCATTTGAATTTCGCTTTGACGACGATACACACGCGCTGGGTGTATATTTAATAGAGTCTTAATTGGAGTCACCGGCTCGAGAGCTTTAATTGGACATCGCGTGCGACGAGAGAGAGAGAGAAAGGGAGCATAGAACATACTAACCGTTTCTGTGGTTTTTGCGTACTCTTTCTCTCTCTCTCTCTCTCTCTCTCTCTCTCTCTCTCTCTCTCTCTCTCTCGTTTTCTCTCTTTATACCTCTCTTTCATCCCGCTCTTTTATCTACTGATCGAAAAGCAGATTGCACCTCAAAACTTGGTTCTGCTTTACATAATTAAACAACTCAATAATTTTCAAATGTTTGTTTTAATGTGATGCCATGTCCCTCGAATCCGTGAAATAATGCTAGAGTGATATCCAGATCCATCTGGTTTACTCCCTGATTTTTGCATTGTATGTTCTAGTGTTTTAAAATATAGGATCTTTAAAAATTAAAAAATATTGCATAAAATCCCTCATTATCTTCGAATAATTAAAAAAAGAATTATATATATTTTACTCCGATTAATTATATATTCAAGAGAACATTATCAGAGCATTATCGCCACTTTTTGGTTTGAAAATTTTCCGATTTTAATTATTAAATTTCCATATAAACAGCTTCTCTATTCGCGAGTTTTTATTTTAATTACGGAAGTATGCACCATATATTAAAAAAAATTAATTTACAATTATATTTTATAATATGAATTATTCTTAATGCTATTTCTATATTTGAATGTCAAATTAAAATCATTCACAGATAAATGCCAAGTAACTTTGCATTGTATCGTCAAAATTATACGTGACTCGGCGCTATTTCTCTTCAACGTTTACATGTCGTGGATGTATGATAGAGCGTGTCATTAATCGACATCTGTTGATGAACTTCGGTAATGGAGAGTCTGGAATAAAATTCGCTTTTATATAAAATTGCCGAATCATGTCGCAGTGGAATTCTTCTTTTTGTCCTGCGTTAACGAGAATGCTGACGTTGAAGTGTAAGGCACGCACTACACACTATACAGTAAAAAGTTTTCGACACGTTGACGTATGCATCAGTCGATACAGCGTTTTGCTGTCACGCCGAGAATTTGCGCATTAATTATTTCTAGCGATCGAGGAATTCGTTCTCAAAGAAAAAAGTATGGATGAAATGCGGAATCTGTTAATTACAAAAATTATACTTTTTACTTGTCTCACTTTTTAA
>NW_017305779.1:5866934-5884434 GCF_001594115.1 Trachymyrmex septentrionalis | reverse complement strand
ACATTGCCGAAGAGGGAGAAGTGAACGATAAATGTGACATGATGGTATTTTAATTTTTTAACCTTTCGATGCTAAAATTACAAACGATTTTAACCGGAATAAACTTTTTAAAAATTTTTCGATATACAATAAATAAATGCTTAAACAAAAATCTGATTGAAAGACCATTAAAAATATATCTAAAGCATAAAAATAGTATTAAAAATGGTGAAATTAATTGCAGCAAAAAGAATATCGAATTTGAAACTTTCAGTGTAGTTTCTCCCCGGGAAAAGTGCGGGACAATGTTTCGCGATTTTTACGTTATGTACATTAAAAAGTTAACGCGGGATCTCTGTCTGCTCAGCCAACTCCGCGGGGATTTCTTTCTTAACGATTTCCCAGGGAGGTACGTATATCGTAAAATATCCCATGGAGAATCATCTGGATCGAAATCAGTGAGTAGCGCGTTTTTAAAACCTTAAATTTCTAATCCCATTCTCTCCTAAGATACGGAATATGATAAATACAACACGCGAGCATGTTTGTTGACTAATAATTTATTAATGCCCATGCAACAATGCATGAGCCTATAATAATTTGCATATGTTGAATTTCGTTAGGTAAATACACGCGCCGGTTAACATACATTAATAATGTACACGGCCGATAATCGGATATTTCAGAAATTTTGCTGTATTATTAATGTGACCGCATACATGCGTCTGAATTGGTTTATCACGCGTGCGTATGTCATCCATTTAAATATATTTGAATATCACAAAAAAGCGTGCTCTCCACTTTACGTTACGATAGCTTCGCAATCACGAGCAGATGCACGATTAATATTACCGTAATTCGACGTTATAATACCGTGAACGTGAAAATCGTCAATTCGAATTAATTTACAAATTTAGTAAATTAAGATAAGGTTTTCAGTATGGTATCACAAAATCTCACACTGAAATATTCTCACTATTATAATAGACAACACAATGGAAAGTCCTAATTACACAGAAAATTAGTTTCGAGCACTGCTGAAGTTCGTCGGTTTTGCGTATCATCGTAGTAATTTAGCACGTTATTACAGAGTAATAAGAGAATTAAGTCGAAAGCATACATAAGCTGAAGGCTTTTCGGAGGAAAAAATATGTGCATTTAGTGTACCTACATATTATAATATAATTTGAGACAAACTCGAATTTATAGGCTACGGCATACAAAAAAACTGAAACAGACCTAAGCAATAAGCAAATCAACATTTTAGATTTGCTACTGCGTATTGTGTTATATTCTCTACTGTGATTGCTCGATTCACTTATTACTTACGTCTATAGTCTCAAATACAATGAAAATCACAGGCAGAATAAGGAAAATAAGGAATAAGAGATTTCACCTATTAGAAACCATGTGTTATAGAATGTACGATTTCCGATAGGTTGAAATCTATTGTATTAGATTGTCTGTTTTTCTATTATCCGTGCGTTTCATTAAGGCTGTATTTATTGCCTAACATTTTTCTGTGTGTTATAAGCTTATTGCATTGCAAAAATGAAACTTGTCTAACTCTCTGAATTCCTTTCTTCTGTTCCAGAACATCGTAACTCGTCGCCGCCGCGATTCAACGAGCGGGTGAATCCCGGGCCGATCCGCACCGGCGAGACGATTGTACTATCGTGCATCTCGCAGGGTAATCCGCCGCCGACGTACCTCTGGTTCCGCGAATCCGTGTCGGGCACGACGATGGTCTTCAACTCGGAGAGGATACACGCGCGTGCCGGCGTTCTGGTGCTGCAGCCGGCCCGGGTCGAGGATGCCGGTAGATATGTCTGCCATGCAAACAATACCGCTGGCTCCGAGCGAGTTGAGCTGGAAGTCACCATCATAAGCAGCCTCTCTATCCATCTGGCGCCTCAACAGGTTTACTATGCGATCTTTTCTATCTCTTTTTCTTTCAATTGGAACGACGGCGCCTTTATGCGAACGACCCAATTCACATATCCCCATTCGCGCGTGTCTTATCGTCTTTTTCCATTTTATTTTCTCTTCCGGCCATTTCTGCCGATAGAAATAGCGACGATCGTTTGGCATAGCTTTTATCTAAATATAAAGACTTGATGTAACGTAATTGGCAATCAATAAGTTGAATAAAAATAATTTAAATTATTTTAAAATCAAAAGCTACGAGTTACGATAAGATGATGAGTGTTAGAAATCAAGCTGATATTTAATAATAAAGTTATAATAAGTACATTAAAACATAAACCAAACGTTTCAACCCTTATCGGATCATCTTCAGTGTATAATATTAAAAACAAACAAATTTGCGATTGATCGTCAATTTAATTTTTTTTTTCTTCCTTTCTATTCAATTATATAAAAAAGTATTTCAAAAAATGATGTGTATATTTCTTTGAAATGTGACAATTGTCTATATTATTTTTATTTGAAATATTTTTCTTTGAAACAACAATAACATTAATAGAAAAATTTATATCTTAAGCTTTAGTTTTATTGTATTATAAAATATTTAAAATATCGCGTAAAATTGAAAAATTGCAAAACATCGAGCAAGCTTAAAGCGAATTTTGCGCAGAATGTAAATTGACAGAAAGAGATAGTAAAGCGAGGAAAAAGTTTTGGCACGACTTTTAATGCCTCGGGAAACACAAAGATTGGCTGATTTAACAGCGAAAATATTGCTTGGTTTGCTTTCATATGAACAGCAGAGTTTCTAATGTGCGAAATTTCACTCTGTTTCACTTTATACATAATTATGCAACAAAATACGAAGTGTAGTTTATATTAACAGGCATGCAAATTAATTCTAATCTCTTTCGAGGCGTGAAATGGTACGCAAACATTCGCAACAGAGCGACGTTTGAGCTTTGCTTTTCCAAATAATGTTCGAATCCAAGTTTCGATTGTTATAACGTGCACCTTTGTTCAGCGTAATCGCCATAGAATATAGCCAGCTATTTCGATTTGAGCAAAGTTAAACCCAAGTTCATCCCGTTACTCCGAACAAGGTAGTGAACTTTGGACAATCTCCGGATAATTGGGTCGAACATCAACGCTACATCACAGTTCCTCCATCCATCTTGAGCCAGTGTCGGTTTACATGCATTTCCTCTCTTCTAAGTTTCACAAACAAATGTAATCTTTCTTCTTCTTTCTCTTCTTCTTTGTACTACATTACGCGCTTGCGTTTTGGCTGCATCAAACAAAGATCATTTCATATCATCGTAACACCCACGTCAAGCATTTATGAGATCTGGTTTTGCAATAACTATTTATCACATCTTGACTGTTGCAATAATCTGAAATGGACTTCTATTCTGGAATGAATCATGCTAGACTGCGAAGCGGATAAGAGCGGAGAGAATTATCGTCATACATTTTCGAAGCTCATGAATAAAATCCATTTTATCCAGCTGAAGCCTTAAACCCAGCGAAGTAATTTCATCGATCTCTTCAGAATCGATGCAAAATCCGCTCGCTATCTCTTCCATTTAAGATCCTCATCGGGAGGTAAATAAATGACAATCATTATTCCGGCTGTCATCGCGCGTGGCAGTTTACGCTTGGCTTCCCATTGAGCGGATTAAGAATCTCGAGGCGACATTTCTCGACGATATCGACGATAATCTTTTCCGTTCACGTAGTGCTTGCCTCCCCCTCCCCCCTCCCTCTCCTCCCTCCGTTTTCCGAACTTTTCCGAACTAGCAGCTTTTCTTGAATCGCTTCGTCGCAAATGACTCGGGCGTTTCTATTGTCCGCTCTTTTCCCTCCTCGGCCTTCGATCCAGGCGACAATTGTCGCCAGTTTCCCCGAGAGGCGCGAGGAACACAGTCAGAATCTGCATTTTACTTATCGCCATTCGGCGAGATTTCGCGAAATTTACCTTTATTCAAGATTTCTACGCTCCTCCGCAACGTCGACGATGGCATTTACGGACTAAATCGGTATTTATTTAGAAAATGCTGCAAGTCCATTGAATCACATTATATAAGCATTTACCCTACCACTTTACTATCGTATTTCCCTAAAAAAAACTTCAAAATCTGATCGAGCAACCATTTAACAGAACGAACGTATATCAGTTTTCCGTTAGTCCAAAAATCGTTTTTAGAATTATTTAACGATAATTGAATTTTTATAAAATAATTTTAATAAAAATTAATATCTTCTTAAAGTAATTTTCTTAAAGAATATCTTTTTAAAATAGATCAAATAACTTAAGGAATAATTACTGCTCATAAATATTATACTGAAATGATAATTTGAATTTCTTATTTCTTATTATTTTGATTCTTATTGTAAATGAATGAATTGCATAAAAATGTTCGCAAAATCTTTTCTGAACAATTTTTAATACAACACTCTGTCAACGGTTTTTCTACATTTTCATAGATTATTTTTTACATTATAAATTTGTACGTATAATGATAAGAGTATATATACATTTAACATAATCACCTGCAAAATATAAAACGAATAAGACTTTTTGTCGCATTTCGGCATGTCGATTTTTCGTTGAATTATTGTATAATGTTTATAAAATTCGGCACGCGCGCGTCATTCATGAGAGAACGCTGCGCGTTCACTTTTTGCATGTTTTGTAATTTGACAGGTGCATTAATGTATTATCAAAAAAACAGATGTAAAAACGTGTGATATGCGCGCTTTGAAACATGATATGCTGCCATCGAGGGACACCGCGCCGACCGAGAGTGATTCTGCTTCTACATCATTACGGGTCAATATAATTGCTAATATTTTTGCACAGAAAAATTGCAGTTAGGTGATATTAATGTCGTTCGAAAGCTAAGCTTCCAAACGAGTGTAACGCCACTTGGATGATTAGATTAGCGCTCACTAATTACGGAAATAAAATTGATTTCGCCACGAGACTTCCTCAAACATTTAAATCAAGATTACGAGCAGATATAATTGCCAATATCTTCATATACGGAGAAATCACAATAGGATAATCTTGATCTTATTCGAAATTCAAAATTCTGACGCTTCCAATACGTATAAGATTGCTTATTTTAGCTGACATAGTTTGCGAGTTTATTATCGATGATGAAGAAATTAAAATCGATTTTGCTACAATCTTCATCGTTTAAATAAGAAGAGTGTATCTTTTAATTTATATTACTATTATTTTATGTCAAATTTTTGCAAGAAGATTTAAATTATTACGATTTCAAGTATTTACATTTATATATAAAATTCTATTTATAATTTAAAATTTAACAACTTTTTTTTGCTTGCCTCATTGTTGCAAGAGTATTCGAGTTGTTTGCAAATTCATAGAGTACGCAGGATCATCACGGTTCGTTGTTTCATGATTTTGTTAAACCTTTAAGAGGCTTCGATAAATCTCCCTTTTTCTCTGTATCTCTATTTTGCTTCTTCTCTCTTCTCTAGCTGAGATATAGATGAAGAGAAATTTCCTCCGAAATAACTTCAACTAAATTCAAGCCGACTCCGGTAGCGCGAGTGACTAATTCTCAGCGACGTAGATAATCGAGGATCGCGCATTAGTATCGTAAATACAGCGAAGGTAAGAAGTCTAGAAGCGCAATTGCTCGGCCGTGATACTGCATATAAAACATGACAGCTTCATCCATAACATGATGAATTTCGAAGTTGTCCTGACCACTTATTCCTCGAGTCAAATTATCGTTCGCTCGGAGATCGTCAGACTTTGTTCCGCAATTGCCTATTCTCTTCCCCGAAAGTTTCTTGCAAATGTCAACTTTCATAAACGATTCCGTCGCTATTTGAACAAAATTTACCTCACGCTTTGCTAAAATTTTTCATCTCTTTTATATATTCTGATTTAATTTTTAACTGTTATTACTCTTTTACTTTTATTAGTCCGTTTTTTTTTTATATTTTTCTTTTTATTGTGGCCATATTACATTTTTATATATTTATACTGATATATTTGCAAAAACAAATCCCATCATGTCTGGTATGTGTTATATGTTTTGTGAAAGTATAATCGAGACCGATAGCTTTGTATATATTCTCATTTTATCTTGATCTATGGCGCGTCTTCTACATCATAAAAAATTACTATTCCGTGATGAAATAGTGTATACTCGGACGATCATGTAATAGTATACCCTCTACGATCTCTATGAAGCTCGCGCTTCATGGGCAGGTTATCGACGACCGAAGTGGTTGCGACCGATAACGCACAGACCGAGATATCGAAGCGCCCGCGCGAAAACCGGCGTGTAATAAATGCTCCACACGCGCACAAACTATTTCACTGTCAATTACCAGCTGATGGATCACAACCCTGTCTCGATTTACTGAGACGAATCGATGTATTACATACCTACCTATCCCATCCTGAAAAGTCGACTACATTCCGGGTCGATCGACGCCTGGAAACGAGGGGAAAGAGAGAAAGGGATGGGAGAGAGTGGAAAATGTCAGTAAAGTGTCGCTGTCCAACGGTGAAAACGCGAGAAAGTGGTATTCTTCCATCTGGAGCGGACAGCTTGGGCACACATACGTATCTACATATACATATATAAAAGAAGGACGAATACGCGCGCGCGTAAATGGTCCACGGTGACGAGGGCTGCTGCGGATGCTATCGTAGAAGAGCGACAGAAATATCAGAGAGAATTGGGTAAGGGGCTGGAACCATTGAAATACCACATATATTCATTCGCTGAAAGCATTCCGTATAACTTTCGCGATCATCAACGCAAGAATGCTTATAACAGGCAGTTTTACTCGCATATACAAGGTGTCCTATTTACGTAGACATTTGTTGATTAATGTTTCGAGTCGATCTTTCTTTAGCGCAAAATTTAATTGACCATTTGATATATCATGTTGAAACGATCAATCATCTCTGTATGTATTAAAAAAGCAAAATGAAATTTTATGAGAGCTCTTTAAAATTAAATAAAACTCTATTTTAATTTGCATTTTTCAGAAATATAATTCTTGAGGAACATTATTGTATCTTAATCGTTTATAATTTTAAAATAATCGATAGATTTGATTTTAATCGAAAGAAATAAATTGGTCAAAGAATTCACAGATGAAAGCCGGATGCAACGAATCTCCGGACACTCCGTATATATATATATCAGCTGTCTTCCTTCTCCACAATTTCGTTCCATTAACGCGTCAAACTCTTTTAATGCTTTATTGACGGAAGTCGCAGCTTTTTGTCGCGCGTAACACAGTTTTCGATGCTACGACAGAGTTAATAATCACAGGCTTTTCAATGGATCTCTGAACGTTGTCAAATTATTTCTGCCGTTCGTCACTTTAAGAGGACGATTAATTGAACATACGAAACTTGTGTGTTCCATTGGATCGGATTGGAAGTTTTAAGGATGTATGTGTCACAACTTAAAGCATTATCAAAAATGTAAAAATTACAAAGGTTATTCTATCATTACGTTTGAATCTCTGCAGTGTAAAATTTAAGTATAATTTTTTGACTGATTTAAAAGTTATTTAATTTTTTTGTTTGTTTTGATTTTTAAGTAAAATTGCATTTTGTAATATTTATTTACAAATTTGATGAGTAACATTACGAATTAAATCAAATTTTATATATATATATTTAAATAAATAAAACTCTAATAAATATTTGTGCAAAAGTTCATTTAAATACATTTGCTCGTTATTTACTTAAAACTACAGAATATGATAACTGCGCTTTATAAGCCCGTAAATAATTTCTTATTTTGTTTTTGCAGTTAGTTTTAGGATGTATTTACGATAAAATTTTTTAGAGGTATCGAATGATATTGGCTGATACTTTTAGTTGTATAACCAAAACATCCTTAATGCGATTTTCGACGTTTAATTCACGAAACGTTAAATGAAAATATTCCAGAATTTTAATAACGTTCAGAAATTTGTACATTTAAAACAAGTACAAAAATGCTTTTATGGCTACTCTGCAAAAATATCGGTAGATATTTATTATTTATATTCTTTCAACAAATATAAAGTTTCAGATGTACGCATATGTAAACCGTTATTTAAATTTTAATTAAATTTTTTATCTTATAATTTGATAGACTACATTACTTTCTTCATCTCTTTATTATTTTTAGAAGCTTATCAGGAATGAAACAAATTTAATATACTCTCATCCTTATTTAACAGCAATCCCCTTATTTGTCCCGCGTTTTCTCCTCTAAAAAAAAAGAACACGTAATAACCACGCGACGCGCGGTTCAAAGAAAATTTTATGTACGCGTCGCGCATGTATGCATTTATTGTTACCCTGAAACAAGGGGGATTTCCGCGTGTTGTAAATATATACTTACTCGCCGACCATAAAGGGAGAGACAAACCACAAAGAAAGTTAACACGAAGAGAGAGGGGAAGTAAGAAGGGGACGTTATAGCTCGCCTTAGTTCGTTTTATGAATCTCCCTTCGAGCATCTTTAAAGTAACTATCCGCTATCGCGACCACGTTTTATCCCTTTTTTCCTGAGTTTCCTTCGCTCGCTTTTCCGAGGGCGATAACCGTGTCAAAGGATATTTAAAAGTCGTAACGACAATTCGAAAGAAAGTTTTCTCTTAGAGTCGCCTAACAAAAGGGACCATCGGCTCAAGCGCGATCTTTTTAACAATATTTAATGGTCGCGGTCAATTCGATGACAAAAATCTGTGTCTTAAAAGACTCTGCATTACTGGTGGAGGGTTATAAACCAGCCGATTCTCCCGGTCCACTTATCGCGGACGGTATGAAGCAATGCTTTTTGCTTTGCGTCGAGATCGAAAGCGCGTCCAGCGGTTAGGAAGTGCTTCTCATTCGCGAATTCTTGATCGGAGTGGTTGCGGAATTCGCAAGCGTGATGCAGCGAACATCGCGATGCGGCAGCATCCCATTGCATCTCAACCGTGCACACGTATGCACGCTCTCGACATGCACGCCGCATAATCGAAATGCGCTGTTCGTGGCCCTCTCCTCGGTTTATCCCTTCCCCCCTTCCTTCTGCCTCTTTTGTCTATACTCTACTCTCTCTCTCTTCCTTCCCTCTCCCCCTTTCACCCTCCCCTTCTTCCCTCTCTCTCTCTCCCCTCTCTACCTCTCCTTCCTCTCTTTTCCTCTCTCTCTCTCTCTCTCTCTCTCTCTCTCTCTTCCTTCCCCCTCCCCCCTCTCTCTCTCTCTCTTCTGTTCCCTTGAAGCAAACGAGCATCCTTAATAATGCGCAAGACCGATTCTACTTTGGATCAAAGGATCCCATCCACGTTCGATCGCCGCCAAGTTAAGCGGCTCAAGATGGATATGGAAATTCCGATGGGAGGCCGATTTAATGGATCACCCTATATTATTCTGCGAATTCCTGGCGCGTATCCTTGTCTGACGGTACACGGTCTCATCATCTACCCGTTCTGAGAAGACTTCAATTAAACGTAGAACACTTCCGAGATCGATTCCGAGCGATCGTTATCGAGATTAATAATAGTCGATTAATATCGGTTGCCAACGGGATCAGCTGCAGCTTGAATGTAATGTTGGAATATTTTTAGAAATATATTATATTTTAAATAATATATGCGATATACGATAAAAAATAGAACGATAGATATGAGAAGATTATTTTATGTAAACGGCAAATTTTTTAATTATGTTGAAAACTTGACGGAATATTGAAGAGTGAAAATTCTTCAATTTTATCAGCTATATTATTTCTAAATTGCAAACAAAATTTGTTCACTGCTCAAAAGCCGATAAAGTTAGAATTTTCATTAATTTGCATCTCAATTACGTTGATATACTTTTAAAGGAGACGAGCGCGACGGTCAAAGGGCGCGTGATTAAATTAGCTTTTCGAATGCGAGATTGGAAATTCCATTGGGCCACTTGGGTTAATTGTACGAACGCGTTCGTCCAATTTCTAATTCAATATACAACGACCGTGTCCTCGCATTCTCCTCATCGGCACGTACACATTATATTTCGATGAACCGTAATTGCGCGAATCCATGTTGAGATCATATTCGCGTTGATTTTTTAATTGTATGACAATTGAATAATTGATTATTAAAACTTGTTTCATCCTGCCGCAGAATTTAGAATATGCAAACTGAATCTAGGTTTCTTGTACAGGTTTTGTGATTTCATTTTTGAAAGTTAAACTTTGCAAATCGCAAATTTGTATAATGAAATGTGATTTAATGTTAATTTAAATTTAATTTACAATGTCGTAGGCAAATTTAATATTATACACATACATGTGCAATATATACATATAATACGTATAACGAATTCTAAATCGTAAATATTATATTACATTCCGAGTATTATATTTCTATTGTACCGCAGAGATTTTAATCAAATATTATATGTATTACATTTCGTCGCATTGTACGTTGTATGTATATATATATATATATATGTTTTTATGTGACCTCTAGGTGACGGTGGATCTAGGGAAGGACGCGGAATTTCAGTGCTCCGTCACTGGTCAGCCACATCCGGTGATCTCGTGGGCGAAAGACGGTCTTCCTGTGCGGGAAGGATCGTCGGGTAGGAGCAAAGTCACGGGTAACGACGGCTCGACCTTGCGTATCTCTTCCATCGTGAGAGACGACAAAGGAATGTATCAGTGCTTCGCCAAAAACGATTACGAGATGGTGCAAGCCACAGCCGAATTACGTTTAGGAGGTAAATTCGATTCACCATTCCGTCCTCATGTCTTTCGATTGTTCGTGTAATATTAAAAATCAGTACAGTCCTTCATTAGACTGTGACTCACATTGAATACATAGCATCATAAAAAATATGGACTGCGCTTAATATACTGCAATAAATTGAATTAACATTAGTTACAAGGCAAAGTATGGTAGATAACTTACATATGATACAATTTTTACTAAGTAAAATTTATAAATTTTAAATATTATTATAATAATATTATTATAATAATTTGCTAATTATATTACTTGCTAGATATTTTGGTTGTATATTCTCTAAATCTCGGAGAGTGAAATCTCACTCGAAGAGATTGAAAATTTAGCCTGTCTCGAAAATAAGAGTGAACATACGGCCACTCTTATTCAAGAGTGATAGATTTTCATTCTTTTTAAAGAGATTTACCCTTTTGGAATTCACTCCGGAGGAGTGAAATCTCAATCCCTTTTTTTTTTGGAGTGAGGTTCCATCTACCCTGGTATTACACTCCTTTGGAGTGAATCTCATTTCAAAAGAGTAAATCTCACTCTAAAAAAAGTAAAAAAAATCTACCACTCTTGAACAAGAGTGGCCGTATTTTTACTCTTTTTTCAAGATTTCTTCGAATGAGATTTTACTTCACGAGATTTAGAGAGTACATAGATGCGATTCAATTGTTTACATTTTTCTTTCAATAAGCTTCTAATCTTTGCTTTCCATTTGAAATATGGAAGTCGGGAGATTCTCGAGATATTGTTGGCGCGATATTATAGCGGGTGTATTTAAAATATTACACGTGAGAAAGTCGAGATGGATTAGTGTGAATGCGAGCGAACTACCGCGCAACTTTGCAACAAAGTTTTATGAAAGTTCTCTCCAGGAAATAATAAGGCTAAATTAAGGCTATTAACGGTACACCATTAACCGACGATGGAAGACTCTATTGCCAAAGTTTTGTCTCCTTTCTTCCTCTTTTTGCAACTTTTTGTAGCTTCTACTGCCTGCTCTGTAAAATATAGCTCCGTTGAATACATAGATGCTCGGAAGCCCGTCTTATTACGTTGCTAAATGGCGACGTATTTTTAATTATGCACAACCTTCATTCATGGCGCACCGAGCTATTATATTTAATTACGTGTAAATATAATGAGGAGCATGGAGAGAAACAATTAGTCAATTTATGTTAAAGTAGTCGCAGCTAAACAAATTATTAATTAAAGTTTCTTTTACTTTTTTATGCCATTTAATAATTATTACGCGTGCGAAAAGAATATTATTTTTTTTTTATTAGGAAAATTTCACAAATTAAATCCCGAAACTGCCGTCCAAGTTGATACCTACAGAAGTTAGAGGCAGAGCTTTCCGAGGGACGTATATCGTCTCTTACTTCGTTTCGTTGTTAGAGCAAAGTTCTCAATAGGTGCAATTGCCACAGCGAGTCAATTGTTCCGAAGGCTCAAACGTTCTTGTGAATCGACGTATTATGCCGGTACATTCACATACAGATCAACGAAGGAAAATAAGGCCGCGAACTAGGAGAACTCAACCATGGCCAGAGATTGACGGGGTGAACGAAGAAACGCGGTTGGGCGAACTCCAGGACAAAAAGGGGAATGAAAGGGAAAGAAAAAGCGGAGAAATGCTTAACGAGGACGATGCATAATGGAGAAAGGAGAAATCCACTAGCCAACGTGCCGCGAAATAAATACGTGCCATTTGTCTTAGTCAGGGGGTTGGTCGGCCAGAGAAAGAATGGAAAGAGGATGGTCGGCGAAAAGAGGAGTATCGCGTGCGAAGACGCGCGAGCAGAGACGAATGGCGACTGGACGAATATTCCGTCGTCGTCGTCGTCGTCGTCGTCGCCGTCGTCGTTGTCGGCTTTAAAATGGCTAAGACGACGAACGGCGTTTTCGCGCGACATAATCCATTACCTTAAACGACCGCTGTCGCTTTCTCAACCGTCTTAAGATGCCTGCGTACACGAAGCGAGCGAGAACGAATGTGAGCTCTTGGACCTTCACATTAGTTCCTGCCGTCTTTGACTCGTTTGGATTAAAAGGATTATAAATGAAGACATTTGATAAAAAGCCGTTCGCGGATATTTGGAGGAAGTGTAGAATCAAGAATTTCTAGCATATTTAAAAATGTAAAAAAAATTACCCCCGACAATTCTCGAAGATCTTTTATCCACTTACACTCGAAACTTTTTATGTATTGTATTACCACTTAAATGTTGAAAAAGGTGAAAAAAGGTTGAAGAAAGACGTTTCAAAACTTCTTCAACGAATTGTAAATTTTTTATTTTAAGTGGATATCTTACTTTTACGTAGACGAAGGATTTTGAAGAGATATCATATATTAACATTTCTTCAATTTTCTTCGCGACTTTTTCTAACGCCCAATAGGTAGTACATTAACGAACAATCCAAATCAGACTGTTTTTATACTTGTATTCAATAAATTATAAGTAGAATATTATATATGTATTACACACACACATATATATATATATATATACATACACACACTCGGAAACAGAATTCCTGAAATATCTCGCACTTTTCAAAAATGGAACATATGAAAATTCCACTGATCGTTTTTATCGCAATTAAACGATATCCCGGTGAAAAAGTTGCCGGCAGCATTCAAAAAGTGGGACGCAGCGCAATGAAACGACAGGATCGTGCTTTAAATCGCCAGCAGCAGCAGCAGCAGCAGCAAAATGCAGCCACCCAGAATTTTTCGACTTTTTCCTTTTCCCCGCAAAAAGAGCGAAAATAATTTATTTCAAATGTGATATGAATTCGTGAGTCACGATTTTCGCGCGATATATTTATTCGAAAATGCCGCATCTATTCATACAAGCATTTAGGTCGGAATTAGTCTATGGCATTGAAGATTGAGATTGAAATTTAACCAATCTAAACAATAAGAGCTAAAACTTCCTCACTGGTCAAATTTCAATCTCAATCTTCAATGCATAATCTGATTCCTTATTCGAGTTGCGAAACTTTCGCGCGACTTTCTCGCGACTTGTTCGTATCGCGAAAACCGTTGTCATACGATAGATGCCTTTCTGCACAATTTGCGAGTTTAATACGATTTGCCAACGCAGCATGCGTCATCGTCATCACTGTCGTCATCGCGACGTGAAATGCGGAATAATTGAACGATCCGGTAAATCCTCTTATGTAACAAAAGGAGAGAATCAAAGAGGCGAGGTTCCATAATGATCGTAAACCGCGCATAGAACTGCGAGGTCTGAGGAGAGTAAGAAAAACAAGTTTCGCGAGAGCGAAGGAATTCTTAGTATTTTTACGATTTTCGTTCGATCCAACAAAGGAACCACGATGGAACGCGCCGACAAAAACATGGGAAACTACTGATTCGCGACGAAATAGGCATTGTTGAGCGCGAGCCAAATAAGAATCGTAATCGAATCAGCATCGCCCCTAAGAGAGCAGAAGCTCTTTCCGTCTTCTCCTCGCGATTGTAATTTCTGACGATCGATCTTGTACGAATTTAAACACGGAATGCGCGTTTGCGTTTACATAAATTATAGAAATCATATTATCATTTCATTTTTTACTATTTAAAAAAGATCTTGAATAAGGGTACATGCTAAAAATAAAAGGCGAAGATAAAAAATCGTTGGCATTTTTCCAGCTTTGGCAGAATACTTAATTGAAATTTATTATACAAATTTGGACCGCGTTCAGAATAAATCTAATTAAATAAGAGAAATCCTATATCCGGTCAAAGCAGATCTTAGTGCTTAAATATTTCTGTGTGAATTTATATACATATTTAATTCTGCAAACTGCGCACCGAAATTCTTTTCGGTCTTGAAACTCAATCATGTGCAGAACTAGAGTAGTAATATCACTTATTAAATTGACAAACAATTAAATATTATAATACAGTTTGCGGAATCTGCAAACGTATATAAATTCACACAGAAATATTTAAATAATATTAAATACTAAGATCCTTTTTGACTAAATATAGATTTTCTCTTATTTATATATATATGTATTATATATATATATATATATATATATATATAATTTTGTATGGAATCGAACCTTCTCCGTCCTTTATCACTTCCTGTGCTTTAATCGGTACCAACCGCTGTACCATTCGATTAACGATAAAATCGGGCGAGAAAGCGGGACAGCCGGTAAAAGGTCAAAAACTTCGGGGCGCTTTTAGTATCTCTTAAAAGAAACTAATAATAATAATGAAGAATCGTAGTTGCTCTAAGGCGCGCCATCGCCTTTCCAGCAGCGTTGCGGCGCGTCGACAATCTAGGTTAATTAATTCCACTTAACGATTTTCCGTCTCTTTCTTGATTACGGGTGGCTGGCGTAGAGGTGGAGGCTTTAAATCGCGGTTAGTACTAAGCGACGTTAATAACGAATGTAATAGAGTTCCAGGTTAAGTTGCACACCGATAATCGGGATTAATCCTGGATTTTATATATATATGTTTTATATATATATATATATATATATATATAATGTACATACATATATACATATATAGCGATTATCTATGTGTTGCTAGATTAGAGAAACAGAGTATCTTGTTGTACATACGTACAAAATACTTGCATTACTGGACAATCCCTAAATCTACACTTACCTGCGATCTACAGTACGGATAATATATATTTCATTGCAACTTTAGATGTAAATCAAAACCTATTCCTAACTTATTATTTTAATTGTAATTTTGTTAGTTGTAATTTTTGTCAGTTGAAAGTTTTCTTACTAATTACTAGTTTTGTAATGAATTCATTTCACGGGTGTAACAAATTCCAGATTTATAAAAAACTTAATCTTTTTTAAATGTTTTATTTGCAATTAACTGTCACGGGAGCCTCGCGATATCCGATCGGCAGTATTTCAATAATACTTTCGCCGCTCTTTACGCGCTCGTGAATTTCACGATAACGCGATATTAAACACGAGATCGGGACAGTCACGCGGAGCGTTAAATTATTTTCCGACTCCGATTCTGGCAAACTTCCATTTTGTTGACGGCGCGCCATCGAATCGATGCAGTCGGGGTAAATAACGAGGCGAGGTGGAATCATCGGTCTCAATGAATTGCAGACAGTGCGCGCTGTTTGCATGCATTAATGACACAAAGCCCGGACGTGTAATAGCCCAGCCGGAGTAATCGCTCGCGACAAAGTCGCGCGAACGATGTCGATGGCGGAATCACCGTTGTCGCGTTGCACTGCAAATCTGTCAAGGATTATACCAATCCGCCGTGCATGAAAGCGATACACACGATCGACGTATAACTCGCCAAAATTAATGGAAACGTTTCACGTGTATCGACAGCGCGGAGATACGAAAAGCACGTTGCTGTTGCATCGAGAAAAATCGGGAAGCGGCAGGAATGATGTAGCACTTCGGCACAAGCTTAATTTCAATGACGGGCTCTTTGACCAGTTCGAAGTTGATTAGCCTTTAATGAAAATGTCAAGGCTCTTTTAATAGGTCTCGAGTTATAAACGAGCGAAAATGAAGAACTTTCCAGAAATAAGTCGTGTCTTTGCTGGATGGAACTAGGTCTGAAAATTGAGTCGGAAGAGCAATAATCATCATTACACGTATTAATTACGTACTTAACTTTGTGCCATCTTACATTACTATATGTTCCGTCTTATTTATAAATTAATGGGACGCAAATGTACTTGGAATAGAAAGACATGTCAAACTGTCACGAGAAATTGAGCTGTAACACGTGTTTCAAATTTCAAAGTTGCATAAGCTTATATCTTACGTTCATCACATCGGGGAATTTAACCATCTGATCTGCAGATCATGCAGAAATTTGAAAATCCCGATTGTTCTATCTTAAATGACTCGGTAGTCGATAAATGAAAGAGATTAGCTTCCCTCCCTATAAAAAAAGATTACTGATAATGGGAACTAAAGATACTTAAGCAAGAGATTGGATACCATACTTTTGGTCCGCCATATTTTTCAGGACCTGCTTAAGATGTGAAATCAAGAAGTTATCTCAAAATATCCAATCGTTTAAGCCTGCAGCACACGATGCTTATTTTCCTATTGGATTGCTTGCGTTTTGGTAAATTACTAGAAATTCTCATTGTGCGTGGTGGTAATTCTTATAGTGATTCACAGCAGGAAAAGCATTATATGTATATCGCGAGGCTTTACTCGAGGATCTCTGATGAAGACTCACTGCTTAAGGAACGCCATGTTTTGCGGCAAATGCAAATGTCGTTGACAACACAAGTGACGGCGAGGTTCACGGGCACTGGAACGTTGGGCCCGCGAATAGCGGGGCGTGGCACGCGATGCGAACACAGAAGGGGATATTCTGATTTACGCCGCGGGGCAAACAGCCTAGCTCGACTCGAATCAACTCGACCCGGTCGCGCGCCACCCCGTTCGTCCGCGCGCGCTCGGGGTTATTGTCGGCTCTATAATTTGGGGTTAATTCACCGGGCGGCACTCGAGTTCAGGCGTCAAACCACAGATCGATAGTTCCGCCCGCGCGCACCGCGCGTTGGGATTGTCATGTAAATGTTGCGTGCATAATACTCCCCTTCGTACCCTCCACCGCCGCCTTGCGGCGACCCAGGGGCCATTTCCACGGCGATCATCGCCGCAGGCTGGCCCCCGCACTATCTCTCCTGCGAGCTGCATGGCTATATGGACTACGTACGTATGCGCAGCGCTGAATGCACCTGATTCAGGTGGTACTCCAACATTCCGGCGGAAACTAACTCGCATTCTCCGCGATAGTCAGCTCGCAGCGACTACCACAGACTAGTCTGAAAGATTCGCCGGTATT
>NW_017305779.1:5862077-5866834 GCF_001594115.1 Trachymyrmex septentrionalis | reverse complement strand
TGTACTGTCGTAAAATCGCAATCTCCAACTTCAATTAATGAAATTGGAACGACTTAAGGCTTTAAAATGAAATTAAATGTATTGTCGTCACTCTGTGAAATTACTTTTATACAATTTGTCCTGTTTGTGTTTGTACGATTTTTCTGGTTCATCTCGGTGTTGCATTTGTCTAGAGATACGGGTTTGTTTGGGTGAGTAGTGGTTTGAAAAATTCTCTTTCTTTCTCACTTCGCGCGACGACAATTTGAAGAAAATCCTGACTATCGCACGGAGATTTTGCACGCCACAACTTCAAAATTCCTATATCTGCAATTATCTTGCACAATCGATGTAATTTACTTATGATAATATTGTTACGTAGTCCAGCGAACGAAAATAAACATCCTTTCCGTTCTCAAGCCCTCCAGTTATTGTCGCAGGTTTTGATAGTTACTTTGAAATTTGGTGTATATATAAATACATAATAAAACGCTATGATTAAATTATGATTATTGAATTGTAATTTCAAAATGAAATGTATTTAATGAGACACATTTTTTGAAGATAGATTAATTAATAATATTTTCAGAAATATCAACTATTTAATAAAAGTATTCAAACACTAATTTACCAAGTAGAGTGTCAATGTATCAAATAATAATTCAAAATTTGTTAAATCTGCGTAATAATATCGTATTTTAACAACAAGACAAAAATAAATAACTCAATTAAAGCAAAGGTAAATTTTGTTTGATATTCGAACGATTAAAATCTTGATCATTTTCCGAACATTAGATAATTAAATTAGTCTTTATGTCAAAGTATTTAAGCCTATATTTATAGTTCTCTGCTGAAGAAACTCAATTGAAATTAGTTTGGTTTTGAAATATATTCTCTTTTCTCGCAAGAGAAAAGTCGAGTTTCAAAAATCTCATAATTTTTCACCTGTGTTTTTTTTTTTATTGAATATAACGATTTTTATTTTACAAATAAATTATTCTTCGACAATCGTGAATTTCTAGATGCTGCGCCCCAACTTCTGTACAAGTTCATCGAGCAGACGATGCAGCCGGGTCCTTCGGTGTCACTCAAGTGCATCGCGATGGGCAATCCCACGCCGCACTTTTCCTGGACACTCGATGGATTTCCTCTTCCGCAAAACGACAGGTAAAACAAACAGTTTTCCTTGCACACGTCTCTTCGGAGGACAGGGAATCCCAAATCTCGATCTATTGCTCTTCACTCTTTTTCTTCCACCGGACGAAGAGTTTATGGCACTAAAAATCGACGAACGATGTACACGCGGGGAGGATTATTCGCGGTTATTAACCCCGAGGTATTACGCGGAGATCGTCGGGAAATCACTGTGAAAGCGGGGCTTCCATCCAGCGGAGGCAGATCCCGTGGGAGAGCCTCGATAGGCCCCTGCGGGCTTCGATTCTCTGAACCAATTGAGAGGAAAATTACCAATCACGCTGTTCAGTCTGGACGTTTTTAAAAGCTGGCCGGATTCCGAGCGATAGATTTAACAGGCGTTCACATAAGTCGAGGATAACTGGTAACGACGAGGAGATGATAATTCCGCGTTTCCGCGGTTTGCCGGCGAATGATTATCGCCGGCGGCGAGTGGCGATAAGAATAATCTTGTCGAGAAAGCGAGATCTTTACGATGAAAGTATCTTCCCGCAATGTAAGATCGTGTGGCATAAGAAACAGATTTCTCGCAGTTGATAAAAGAGTCTTAAAAACCAAACCGTACTAATTGTAAGTATAGTGACTTAGTAAAAATTAATTGATCAATTTAACTTTTAAAGTTTTGTTGTAAAGAATAATGACGAGCATTTATTCTAAAGATGATGAAGTTGACCTTATCTTCACAAGCAACATTTTGAGACGTATCAAATTTCATTGAACACCTATTTCTCCCAATATAGAGAAGAAATCTAAAAAACATTTTTCGTTTGTTCCTGAAAGGCTCGTTTCTTCCCAGACGTGTAATTTGGCGAATGGCAAAAGAGAGATATAAAAAAATTAATTATTGCTGAAAATTCTTTCCGGGCGTGTAATTTAGCGAGTGACAAAAAAAAATCTTAGAACGCCAAGCCGTCGACAATAGCCATCGAGCTCCACGCGAACGAACGAGGTCGGGTAGTTTTCTTGCCGGCGACGGAAAATCGCTGTCGGCGCTTGGCAGATAGGCTAGCAAAATCGATTTGCTTCCAGATTCATGATAGGCCAGTACGTGACGGTGCACGGCGACGTGATATCCCACGTGAACATAAGCGCCGTGCGGGTGGAGGACGGCGGTGAGTACAGGTGCTCGGCGGTGAATCGCGTCGCAAAGGCGCATCACGCAGCTCGGCTCAATATTTACGGGTTGCCTCATGTGCGAACGATGGGAAACTACGCTGCTGTCGCCGGCGAGACGACCGTCATCAAGTGTCCCGTCGCGGGCTTCCCGATCGCCAGCATCACTTGGGAGAAAGGTTCGCCATTGTACCAATCGTCCGGTTTTTCCATGCGACCCGTTTCTATCTCAAGATATCTGGCCGTTACGTTTTGTTTTATTTTATTTTTTTAAATATACGCTAGCTCGATTTATCGAAACACTGTCGACGATGGTTGTGTAAACATGACAATTTTACATACCGCAGTTATTCTTGCAGCTTTGATTTTTTTTCAACGAAAAATATGTATGAAGAATTTTACAAGCAATCGCTTAATTATTTTTTCTTGGTAAATACAGGATAATTCTAGCAACTATATTGATAAATGTTATTTAAATTTAAGATATTTAAAAAAAAAGTGGGAAATCTTTTGCTATCATATGATATACTAGCTACTGTTTGTAATTATATTATTTTAAACAACGCATCGATATATTTGCAAAACATTGCTATATTTGTAGTTGTATTTTTTTTATGGAGCCATATTGTTTTTATTAGCATAAATCGATTCTTCTTATTGTATTATTCTGCAGAAAATACGTATATCAGTTATTATACGAAAAGAATGGTTTTTTGCTGAAGTAAATCTAAATATTCAGCTAGATACGGATTTAAAAATAATTTTGTTTGTATCCTCAAAATAAATATGTAGAATGTTCAAACTGATCGCTAGAATATCAAGACTTTTGCAGTATTGCTTGAGTTCTACATTGTTATTTTAAGGAACCAAACAAAATTATTTTTAAATCTGTATCTAACTAAATTTTTAGATTTTCTTCAAAATCATTCTTTTATAGAATCACTCTGTACCTATATTAAGAATTGAAAATATAGTGTAGGAAGAGATCAATAATACGACTTTTGTCGGAAAATCTTTGCTTTACTATTTCATTGCTCGCAATATTTTCAAACCACTTTTGCATCCATCACGAAATTGAATTATCCAATTCTTTCGATATTAAAAATTTGTCACCTCGACGTTGTGGAAAACCTTATGATAGTGTAATACATCGATATTTTTTTTAGTTTATACTTTAACATACTTCTGTATTTTATATTACATGTATGTCAGGTTATCTATAAAATATTGCAACGATTCGACTAAAATCGGTTATATCCAGCTGAAAATCTTCGCAATTTAAAAATGTAGAATTATTTTTTGAAATACTTCGCGTATTGTGTTTCAGTTATCCGCGACAACATCCGCTTTAATTTCGCATATAAGAAAAACAGACATTTTCGTAATACATCGTATGAAAAAATCATCTTGAAACCTCTCGGCTTTATCGTGCGAGCGGATCGCGAGCGAAACCGACATGTTTTTCTCGCTTTAATGAAGTCCACTGATCTCTACGTGCTGCACCTCTTATTTATCCGACCAAACGCCGCGGCTGTAGGTGATGGAATTAAATGCGCTTGCAAAGTTAAAATACTCGGAGCACTATAAGGAACGCATAAATAAGTGACCGTAATGCGTCTTGGACCGATGTGAAAAGTCACGCTTCCTTTCGAGGAAATTTCCCTCGTCTTTCTGGAGATCTTTCCTCGGAAAGACGAGTACTTTTTTCCCTCACTTCCCGCGTTCTTCGGTGAAAGCAGACTGACGCGTATTACCGAGAGAAGGCGTGGAAAATCCTTTTATTTCGGCCGAGATCGCGGCTGTCCCGCCCGCGGCGAACTTTGAACGTTCCTTCTCGTAATGATGAACTCGACTTCGAGAAAGTTTCAAACGATCGTTCCACGAACTTTTCCTCACCCCGGCCTCGACATCGCGACGACGCGCGATAGCGACCGCGCGAAAGACCACCTACGGCCATTTAGTCCATTAAATACCGTCATACAGTATTTTTTAAGGATCAACGAAAATGTCTGGTAGTTACAAAAGGAGTTATCGGCTTAATATTTTGATTTCTGCTTTCATTTTTTAAATTGATTGTTTGTATTATACTTTACACTGAAAAAATGTATTAAATTCTAATAAGTGTTTATTTAAATAACACTTAATATTTATTATATGTAAACATATATTTATTTAAGAACCATTAATTTGATCTAACTACATTTTTATTGAGAAAATATTTATTTATCATAAGTAAATCTTTAGTTAGAGCTATTGAAAAAAATATGTATTAAGATTCAGTAAATTTTTTCTTAGTATACATTACGTTTATATAGGGTGTTTCAGAAACCAAACTCTAAGAACATTTCACTCATTGTAAGGATGAAAAAAGTGATATAAACGTGGGTTCCGAGACGCTTCCTTTCCAAGTTATAAACATCTCTTATTTCAATTGTATGTATTTACGGTATTGCCCCGCTTCGACGTGTAAA
>NW_017305779.1:5859800-5861977 GCF_001594115.1 Trachymyrmex septentrionalis | reverse complement strand
ACGCTTCCTTTCCAAGTTATAAACATCTCTTATTTCAATTGTATGTATAATATTTACGGTATTGCCCCGCTTCGACGTGTAAAGTTAACGATATGTGCGTATAGAATTTAAATAGCTAATCATAAAGTAGGAGAGACAGTAATGACGGAGAAGGGAAGACGAACGGGACCAACGGATATCGAAAAATCAAGAAGAGCCGAACTCGAACAAGAAAAAGGGTTCAAAAGAGAGCATATCGAAGATCCGGAGGTTTGAAGCAAACGAACTGGTTGTGGCCTAAGACGATCTTTTACATTAACAGAAGAACCGAATATTTGACCCCGCACGAGCAGGATGTATCCATCTGCCTAGAGGGTTGCTGTTTATTGCTATCAGGAAGGTGAGGAAGTGGCTTGGTATCTTGAAGCAACTGGCGGAAGCGCTTTCCTCCTGGATCGGCTCTCTTCTTCACACAAGCTCAGGAATGTAATAACAGATACGTAGCACGAAAAAACGACTTGCGAGTCATCACGATCGTTTGCGTATGTTAAATTTTATTTCCAACTGGAACAAATTGGTTGTGACGAAGCTTTGAACACACCGTGTAATGAATGCGAACGTATTAACAAAGGAATCAAATGTCGAACTTTGACTATTGTCTTTAATAAAAGAGTGATAACTTTCCGAAGCAAATTACTCAATGATGTCATTATAGTCTATTCGAATTCACGACTTAATTCCTCTCCTGTTAGAATATAATCGCAAATCGTAATTTTTATATTTATGTGACGTGGTTTCTATAGAGTTGTTTTAGTATTTTGTTAAGTATCTAATCACGTTACAGACGTTTCATGAATTGTACTTCTATTTACCTTCTAAAGTAAATAAAGAGTTATTAAATAGGTCTATATGGAATTGGAATCAGTCTTTATTTAAACATTTAAGGGTGAAGATAATATTCATCAAACATGGCAGCTTATTCTAACATAGAATTGGCAGATATCCATTACATGTATGGGCATGATAGAAATTGCAGAAAAGTTCAACGTCTCTATCAATAAATCTTCCCTCAAAGACGATGCCCTACTAAAAATAGCAGCTAAAAATACCCTGCCTTCAATTCGGTCCATTGACTTAGGGAAACAGGATCTTTCTTATCCAATACAATTAATCGAGGACGAAGCAGAACCATTCGAGCAGCTGCAATTGAAGAACAAGTGATTGGACGAGTCACAGAAAATCCAAGACTTAGTACGAGACAGATCGCATTAGAAATACAAAACATTTTTTTCTCAATCGTGTGAAGGATATTAAACGAAACTCTTTTGCATTCTTATCATATACAACCAGTACAAGCTCTCTTACCAGCGGATTATCCATCACGAGTAATTTTTACTTAGTGGTATTTGCAACAGTGTACTTTTCCAAATTTTGAAGTGCCGATAATTTCACAGATGAAGCAAATTTTTCGTGGGATGCTATAACAAATTATCATAATAATCATCTATAGTCATATGAAAATCCGCATGGTATTATTGGATCTCAGCATCAGCATTTTCGTGCTGGTAGTATTGGAGATTTTCTTTTTGGACCGATTTTTCTTCCATCTATACTTAATGGTAATAATTACAGACAATTTTTGGAAACGCAACTCCCTCTAATATTAGAAGACGTTCCACTACAGATACGCAATCAAATGGGATTCGTGCATGATGGAGCTCCAGCACATTTCAGCCGCTCGAGAGTTCCTAAATAATAATTACATCAATGGATGGGAGGGGGGATTGATAGAGGAGGACCCATTGCTTGGCCTGCACGTTCTCCCGATTTGAATCCTTTGAATTTTTATTTATGGAGACATCTTAAGACCCTGGTGTATGATACTCCTGTTGCTACTGTGGAAGTATTCCGAAATCGTATTATCGCTGCGTGTAAAAAAATGAAAGAGAATTTTTGAACGTCTTCGACAATCCATGCGACGTCAATGCGAAGCATGCATCGATGTACAAGGAAATCATTTCCAGCAATTTCTGTAATATAAATATAAGTATAAAATAAAAATATAAATATAAATATAAAATAAAAAAATGTTCATAACTTGGAAAGGAAGCGTTTCCGATGTTTATATGATTTCTTTCCATCCTTACACAATGAGTGGAATATGGTCTTAAAATTTAGCCAACTATTTCTGAAACACC
>NW_017305779.1:5855028-5859700 GCF_001594115.1 Trachymyrmex septentrionalis | reverse complement strand
TATATTTTAATTATTTAGTTTTTAACTCATATCATTTTTATATTTTTTATCTATATATATATCTTTTTTTTTTTTTATTGTATTTATGATCTTTCAAAACAATTTATCTGTCTAATATTGTAAACTATTGCGAGCTGTTATTTTTGTATTCATCTTCTTTCTTGAATGCACCAAGGCAACTTCACTTCGGCAACAATTTCAAAGTTTACTTGCCGTCTATGGAAACGTATTGAACATTCGACTGCTTCGTCGTGACGTCGCCAATGTGGCGCAAAATCTGTGGAAAGCCACATTTCCACAATGCCACGATCGCACTGATTGTGTGGTGCGCAATGGAAAGCAAATGCATAATTTAAACTCAAATATCACACCTCCGCATAACCGTGTAACTTTCAATTAAAATTCACATTTGACCATAGACGAAGAAAAACACTCGTCATTATGATTTCATTCGACTTCGAATAGGATTTGCTACTGAAAACTGTAATTTTTATATGAACTATGAGCTAAATTACAAACGTTATACAATATTAATACATAATCAAAGGAAGCAATTAAAAAATGCCTAAACATTTGCATTCTATTACAGAACTACTGTTATAACCATATCCTATTCATTCTTAATTTTATTACGTTAAATACTCGTAATACCTACAAGAATCATTACTTATAATTTTTTTTACATTAATTTAACATTATTTATTGGTTTAATAATTGTTTTAAATATAGCTCGTCGCTTTTTCAAATTGACTAGAACAGATTTTACGTACGTGTCATTGTATCTTTCCACTGAAAAGAGTCAATCATTAAAGTATGAAACGCGATGTACTTTTTTCTCGTAGATGGTCAGATATTACCAACCAGCCGACGTCAGGAGGTGTCTGCGAACGGCACGCTGGTGCTGCATCGAGTCGATAGCAGCACCGATCGCGGCGCATACACGTGCACCGCGAAGAACAAACAAGGTCGTTCCGATTCGCAGACCATTCACATAGAAGTCAAAGGTAAAGTCATCTCGCTCCTGCACACGCATTGATTTTCTTTTTTCTCGTTATCTTCTCTACGAAGATTTTATCCGTTTTACATTGGAACAATAGTGTCCCGCAAAAGTGTGTGCATGCGTCCCAGACGTCGTTCAATGACGACGGTGATCCGCTCTGCCGAGATTCTCCGCGATGTCGTAGCTGTAATCGCGATGAAGTGCTTTCAGGATGAAGTGCCGGGACGTCGACTCAACTTATCGAAAGAAATTGCTCGTCGACACATCACATCGTTCGCAGATTTGCCACGTGTCGTTAGACGTGAGAGTCGCGAAACTCTTTTCGCATTTTCTGTTGGCCACTTGCCGATCGAATTTCGAATCGAAAAATATTCAGTGGCGATTTGAGAAATTATAATAAAACGCGCAATATATCATTCAGAAATATACGTATACAGTTCAGAAGTTATCGCGGGGTTTATAATAGCAAGCGGCTAATAAAAGAATATCGTATCGATATGAAATGTGGTCGATGTATCTCTTTTCGTAAGGGAATTTTAAATTGATAACTGTGCGCGAAATCGTTTTGTGGATTTTTATCCCGCATATCGAACCGAACGACAATTTTCCTCTCGATACGTGCCGGGCTCGATACCGCGGAGAATCACCGTAGAAACGAAAATTTGTAGCACTTCACGCGTGTAATACAGTGCGTTCCCGTGGGTATAATACAAACGATAGGTAGAAATAGAAGAACTACAAGTACATGTTTTATTTTGCGAGATCGAACAGGACTCTTCCGTCTAGTGCATGATAGAAACTGCGGCGAACTTTCTTTGATTTAAAAAAAAATCCCCCCCCCCCCCCCGTCTCTCTCTCTCTCTCTTTTTTCCCGCTTCATTTCTGCCACGAGAGAAACTCGTACCTCTCCATTTTGCTGTAAGATTTCTCTCTCGAAACCTGAATATTTCGAGAAATAAATTATTTCGCGTAGAACTTCCATACGCATTTACATTCTTAATATCCATGAAGTACAGATTTATCATCATCCTAATACATTAACAATAAGTATAAAAGCAATTATATGTAGTTTCAAAATTATGACAACTCTATGAATTCTTTAATTATGTGAAGTATAAAGTTTTATTTTTTATAAAAGTCTATCAAGTTGTAGTTAAATTATTGATAAAATGATATTAATATGTCAAATTGAATATTTATGGAAGTTTATTACGAATCGAGAAGCTGGTCTTCTTTTCGCACTGATTAGACGTTTTTTTTTCTACTGTGACAATAATTGAGTGCGCAATACAAATCTCATAATCGCTTCAACTGATTAGGGATACTATTGTTCCCCGTTAAATAACATTAATACTGGAATATATTTTCTAACAAATTTTCTAACTTACAATTCATGATTTTGAAAGAATAGATAATATAATTTAGTTGATATTATTTTAAAAGTTTCCTTAGATTAGTGACAATTTCAGATGCATGACTTTTATGCTGCGATCACATCGAGCAAAGCACGCAGGTAGGATATATAAAATGTGCTTGCAATTTTCTTCGAAAAAATTAAATCGCGCAATATTGAAACTTCTCATGTGCCGCAAATCCGAATTGGTTGAGTCGAGAGGATATCGAATCGGATATATGTATATGGTTATATTGAATATTTCTACTAGTATTTTATGTAAAGTTGTGCAAATGCATAAATTCCTACCGTTTTCTTCAACATCGTTCAGAAAATTATATCAGAGACCAAAGAAGCACGCAGCCTCGAAATACATATGATAAAATCAATTCTTGAAAATAATTCAATATTCTATAATAACCGAATATAGTATCGTCTTCCGCCATAAGATATTGAAATAATACGTAAACAATTGTCGGTTCTCCAAGAGATTCCTTCTTCTCTCGACTCCTTCCGGCGCAACGCGATGCCGGCAGAGATGATGATGATGATGACGACGACGACGATGACGATCGCACGTCGTCGTGATGTGAAATAAACTCTCGTGCTTCCTGTAATTTGCAGTACCGCCTAAAATCGATCCGTTTAGCTTTCCCGACAATATCCAAGCGGGCGCGCGGGTGCACGTGACCTGCGCGGTCAGCGAGGGCGATTCACCTCTGAAGATCACCTGGCTGAAGGACGGCAGGCCGTTGAAGCCGCGGGAGGCTACCACGCACCAGATCGGCGAGTTTGATCTCGCGTTGAGGATACAGAGCGCGTCGACCGCGCATAACGGCAACTATACTTGCGTAGCAAGCAACGATGCCGCCAAGACGTCCCGCACGGCGTCCCTCCTGGTCCATGGTACGCAGCAACCGGCCAAACCGCCAGATGCCATGCTGGAAACTCTCCCCGTCTCCCTCACAGCCTACATCTTCCCCGAATCTCCCGTTCGAAAAGAAAAATTCGTGTCGAAGCAGGTCGTTTCGCGAACTGAACTCTTTTTATTTTTAATTTCTCTTCTTCCGCACAGGACGATTTCCAGTAAGGACAGTAGTATAACAGTGAATTATTACATCCTTATTGTTTGTGATGTCAAACAAGGATTATAAAATAATCCACTGTGTTACATTGCTGCGCTGTCCTTGCTAGAAAACACTCGTAGATGTAAAAAGATTTTCATCACGTCTCGATTTATCTTTACTCGAATAATTTAGATGTAAAAATTAAAAGGATTGCGTGTCTTAGTCCTGTCATTTTACGTACGTACACAAGTACGTACGGTTTGACATTTTTCTTCTTAAGTCCTAAAATATGAAGAGATTCATCATGATTTTTTGAATCAATCTCTGTAGTCGAGCAATAGCCGCTTTTACTTCCTTAGCGGATGCGGCATACTCAGCTCTTTTTCTCCGAGTTTATTCCGCTAAAAGCTCTCTTCCCGTACTTGGCGGATATGCATGTTCCCATTGGCGGTTCGCCGGCAAGTGCCGTGATTGTATAACGGGAGAAATAGAGAAAATGGCGATGATTGCTATTAATCGACGCGTATGCCAAGCGAGACCACTTCACCGGGCGGATCTCGCGCACACAAAATGCGAAAGAGGAATCCGGGATGGAAAAATAACCATTGCGCCTTCGATGGCAAAGTGAAAAGCGGATATTCTCGTGCAAACTTCCCTCGTCAAATGGTCTGACAGCTTTTTTCTCAATGCGAAACAACGAGATTCGATCGAACGTGATTTAAAGCGAATTTTTATCAAGATTACGCGATCGTGGGTCCCTTCGCGATTACATCAAGCCACCGTTCCATTACAGAGAAAGCACAAAAATAGAGAGAGGCGAGATATTTATCACTCAAAGACCGAAAAAGAGAAAAAGACCGTGTACATGTTTCATAGTCGCGTCGATGCGCGTTGTGCATTACAATCTCTCGTCAACAGACGAGACATCCCCTTAGCTACGCGCGCGTTTACATTTCCCCAACGAGAACGAGGGTGCGCATTAAAGGCGCTCCTTCTTTCGATGAGCAAATCGCTGCGAGCGAAACGACGAACGAAGCCTCTGTCTACAATAACGAGCGAAGGAACGTTACCTAAGAACAAATCGCTCTAGGGTGATTACTGTGTCTCGTTGACAAGTAAACAGGACAGATCGCACCTCTTTTGCGTCTCCTACGCGCGCATTTACTTATTCCATGCCGCCACATACGTGACAGAATAAAATTGTGTCAGAAA
>NW_017305779.1:5850427-5854928 GCF_001594115.1 Trachymyrmex septentrionalis | reverse complement strand
TAAAATTATCTCATGAGTGATCGTGCTGTCAGAAATTAGTTTCTTTGATGTAATTTTAAATACATATTTAACTATTTAAAAAAAATTGAAATTGATTTCAATATTGGATTACGCTTCTAAAATCTCTTTTGAATCGCTTTCAAATCGTTTGTAAAACTTCTTTTAAACCTCTTTCAAATTGCTTCTTTCACGACGAGAGATTTTGATCCGGCATTTAAAAATCGCGAGTACTCGTCGCCCATTCATATTTTATTAATCTTGATGGGATCCAGCGCCCGCACGTAAGTTAACGTCACGTGCTCTCTATCGATAATGTTGGGCGCCAATTAAGGATCGTCGACCGCCAAATTATCTTCGGCAAGGGAGAGAACTCTCACGTCTCCGCTCTACTTGCCGAAACTATGCGACGAAATTTATCAACGCGACGTCTCCGGCAAGAGAAGCTTCTTTGTTATCTCACCCGAGAACCTCGTTCTCCATTCCGCGTCCAACCTACTGTCTCTCTCTCTCTCTCTCTCTCTCTCTCTCTCCCTCCCCCTCCCCCCCTACCTCTCTCTGTCTCTCTGTGCCTTTGTACATGTATATGAGCATTTATATACGTATGTATCGCCACGTATATACGCGCGACAGACCTCTTTGGGCATTACTCACGTTACGCTGCGCTATCTGGTTCCCTGTACCCGCGCGGTTCCTCAATTATTCTCAAACAACCGCCCGCATTCTGTTCTAATACCCGCGGGGCTCTCGTGTTCCCCGCTTGCTGTAGGTACACACGTATCGTATGCAGCGCAACGAGGCAAGTTATTATTGTCGTTCCGCGGCATTACGCTCGTCGCGACGTACCCTATCCCTCCTGCATCCCCTTGTCGAAAAGTCGACAACCAGGCACGAAAGGGGATTCCCCCTCATGCTCCGCTTGATTGTTTTCACCGTTCGTGTATCTCGCGAAATACACGAGCGTCCAAACACTCGAGAGACACACATACTCACTCCATGCAAACTCGGAAACGTAGTTAATGCCCGCCATCATAGGTCGTAACCCTTTCGTTGTCGGCGATGCAGGAAGATATCGCGAATTGTTCTCGATTCGCGTGGATAAATAAAATTAATAAAACGCAGAGAAGGGATGAGATAAAATGGGAATAAATGATGATTATTTGCGTTACGGAAAATTCGTACGTGGAAAAATCAACGAATGAAGAATAAATTTAAATTTACGTTTTACGTGAGTGAATATTATTAATATTAACCGCGCGAGTCGAGAGCCGCGTGTATCTCATTCGACGTTGATGGAATAATGAAATACTTCTTGCCGCGTTATTTTAATTTCAGTCTCTCTCTGCCCTTAATTCAATATTATTTTAATTCCAGTACAAATACACTTACGCGATCACACAACAAATACAACACGGCGTATCTCCGGGAGGATAATTAAACGTCACTCCCGAGGTCTGCTTAACGATCAATACCTAATTCCGTCCATAATGATGGAGTCATGTAAGTCATACACCGCCGATATACTGGCAACAATCCTTGATGTTATATCTTTTGCTTCGTAATGTAGGATATTATTATAATGATAATTAACATCTTTCGCTTTATCGAACAACTGTAACGATACGGAAGAAATCTGAGATCCATTAAACTCCGGCGTTTAGCAACTTATCAGCCCGGTTAAATGCAACCACAGATCCGCCGTTGTTAACCGATCCGTGAAATCTAGCCTCGACGAGTCAAACTACAACTAATCTCAGCAGCGTGTTCTGCCTGACAGGTGTTTCTCCGTCGAAACACGTGGATCAATTTCGGGTTCGGTGAACGACGACGGACAAATTTTATTTGAAGCGACGGGACATGTCGAATCGTCCGTACGATCCAATTATTTCGCAAGCTTGTCTCTCACAATCCTAAGTAGAGTAAGCTAAGATTTTTCAGGCATTTAGGTAGGACGACATCCAGGACGAAGGCACGAAGCTACAAGCAGCGACAGGAGGCTGTCCGGATAAATTTGCATTTATTCACACTCCCAATCATCTGTTTCTCTCTCTTTTTTTGTGCAGTTCCGCCCACGATAGCCCCCTTTAGCTTTAAGAAGGACCTGTCGGAGGGTCTGCGGGCCCAGGTGACCTGCATGGTCGAGAAGGGCGATCCGCCGTTCACGATCATCTGGTCGAAGGACGGCGAGCAGATTTCCGCCTCCGGCACGGCGGCCGTCGCCTACGGGCCCGCCGCCGCCGCCGCCGCTGCCGCAACCATTAACGATCTCCGACAGCACTCTCAGACACCACCTGGGTTGCGCGTAACCAACATTGACGCCCATTCCAGCGCCATAGTTATCGAGCGCGTCACCGCCGCGCACACCGGCAACTATACTTGCCTAGCGCGCAATTCGGTGGCCGAGGTCCTTTGGACAGCCGAATTGATCGTTCGTGGTAAAGTAAAGAAACCGCACCACGCAGAAAACGCACCGAGCCTGTGTTTTTTTTTTCTCTGTTTTTCTCTCACGTCACTGTTTTGCACCTGGCAGCGCACTATTGTCTCTGCGATGATACAGCGACGGCGATTGAATGAGTCTGGAGAATGGAAAAAGACTATCGGTTATAAAATCTTAGACTTTTTTTAGAAGAATGTATAAGAAAAAAGAATAATAAAAGATGAGCTGCTAAATACTAATTTGATATAAATTTGATAAATTTTCACGTTGATAGATTGTAATATACAATTTCAATTATTTTTATATTATATAAATTTTGTAAATGTAAATAATATAATTGCATTCTGTAGAATTTTTATTAAGCTGTTTATACGAATGAATAATTTTTTTACCGTAGAAAAATACTTCAGATTTTATTTCTCAATAATCAGTGATGTCTGACCATATAGCGTCTTTATCTACTGCCGACTAATTGAACAGCCAGACTATGCAGTTTTACAATCGTGCAATTTAGATAAATTGCTACGATAGAAGGGATTAATTCTCTGGTCAGGGATTTACAAAACAAAAGTCAACGACTGCGAGATTTAAACGTCGAGTCACTCTCCGATTCTATTCACCCGCGGCTGTTGTATCGTCGTCACTTAAGCGCAGCCGCAGCCGCCGCAGCAGCAGCAGCAGCCGCCATCGCAGCCATCGGTCGGAAAATAGCATGAAGTAAGAGTCACGCACTAGAGCTGCGCTCGGATTTTGCGAACGAACCAAATATCCGGGTACCGCGACGAGGGTATTGACACTGTCGATGGATATCAAGCTCTCGTGCTCACGTTCAGAATTGACATGTGCGCTTAGCTTTTTGCCGGTCGCTTTTTCGCCAAGTAATATTTTTTTTAATTTACGAAGTAATATCCGTCCCGTGAATTGTGATATTCCACTAAACCGGAAATCATTGCACTTATGTTACTATTAGCAACGTAAGAAGCTGATATTAACAGTAAAACAGGGTTTTTACTACCAGGAAAAAAACCTGATACTTTCTGGGAATTTCTTTTTTATTTATTTCTTCTGATAATCAAGGATTTTCGTGGAATTTTATTGAGATTTAAAGAAAGACTTTAGGAATTTTACTCTTTTAAATTTAAATTCTGCCTTTCTCTGAAAACATTTTTTTTATCATTTTTTTCTTACTAATATAAAATATTGACAATCAGCAACAAATATGACATATCTATGTACATTCAAGTACATTACCGTGTGTCTCGCGAGTTTTTATTTTTTAAAAATCAGGGTAAAACATATTTATAAAAGATGATATTAATTAGTAGAATAGAGCTCACTAATATCTGTCACATTTACAGCGCACCTTGTCTTCTCTCTATTACTCTATAACAAATGAAATAAAAGCAAAGATATTTTAATAATTTAATTATGTTCATGATTTTATATTTTGTATTATATATATTAATAATAATTATCATTATTATATAACGTACAGTTGTTATTACCATTATTTAATTTATCATGTCGCTGAATATTTGTATTTTATATAATAAGGTTATAGAAGATACACTTTATGTAAATTTCACTTTACCTAAAATATCTTATACTATTTATTTTTTAGTACGACTTTTCTGCCGCTTAAAATCACTCGACCGGTACTTTCAATATCTGACAGATCTCTTCTGGGTAATACATTCAGGATAATACTCTCGCGAATATAATCCACGTATCTCGCTTGAAAACGTTTGGAGTCGAGATATATCCCCAATAATTTTTTCCGTTCCAATATTTCGGTATTTTGCGTTGTGCGAGTCTTTTTTTTTTACAAAAGAATTAGAGAAAATATTTTTCTACGGTACCCTATGCGAAATTCGTTCATTAAATTCGAGATAGTTGCGTGCGAAATTTTTTTAAAAGCGTATCGCGCGCACGTGAACGTTGGCCAGATATTCACGAGAGACGCACAGAACAATTCGCTATCCGAATAAACGAACAACGGCATTGTCCAAATAAACGCAGCTCTAGAGCCCATTTTACGAGATGATACGCGAGAAATGACGAAGCAGC
>NW_017305779.1:5843123-5850327 GCF_001594115.1 Trachymyrmex septentrionalis | reverse complement strand
GCATTGTCCAAATAAACGCAGCTCTAGAGCCCATTTTACGAGATGATATGCGAGAAATGACGAAGCAGCAGCAGCAGCAGCAGCAGCAGCAGCCGCCGCCGCCGCCGCCGCCGCACAACCAGCAAGCCCGTCGCACCACCGCACATGAGCACAGCATAATGATATAGTTATTTTACCCCACGGATCACCCCGCAATATATTTTCTATCTAGATATATATCTAACAACGGCCGCACTGTTCAACTTGCACCTCTCACTCTGTGCCCCTTATCGCAATAATTAAGTACTGCGATCGTATACAGTCTCCGCATTAATTCCGCAAGTGTCAAATGCAGCGGTACTCGACCCTTCGACTTTTGACAGTCGAGATTTTTGGATCAACGTGACGAACAACAATATATCTTCTTTAAACACTTCGATGTCAAATGAGAGAAGCACTATTAATTTTAAAAAGCATTAAACTCTTATACGTGTTGGTCAGCGCGTTGCATCGAGGACCGCTGAATCGCGTATATTGGGATACAACTTGGGAAATGAAAAAGGAGAAATGCGCGAGAAAAAAAGAACGAGAAATGAAATCTCGACCGATACGAGGTGCTTGTCAGTATTCAACACGATCGCAGTAGCCTAAAATGGAACATACTGCATGCGAGGGCCAATATGGCCACTTTACGAATCTCGGCTTCGCATATAGCACCACTTCGTCTTGAATCATGGCGAATCAGCAGCAGCAACAGCGGCAGCAGCAGCGGCAGCAGCAGCAGTATAAGCAGCAGCAGCAGCAGCAGCAGCAGCAGCAGCAGCAACAATCTTGTAGTTCAATTTGGAGCACCAACTCACGTTCACTTCACCCAGCACACGCATATCTGCACTGACACATTTTTCAGTTTATTTTTCTCTCTTATTTAGTTTTGAGCGCCACTAATCCCTTGGCACCGACTACCCGATGTGACGCTCGCATCTCGTGTTTCGTTTATACTCCTTTCGTCTCCTTTTTTCATCTCCCCTGCTCTCGTCACCGTCGTCACCGAAAATTCGTATGCCGCCTATCCACCCTACCTTGCACCGAGACGAATCGGTCTCGTTTGATCCGAACGTTTGCCGGAATAATCGATTCCCGATACGAAATCGTTATTAAATTGAAGGGGGGGGGGAGGACGAAGGAACGAAGGATCGCATTTATCGGATTTGAATTAATAGGCAATCAGATGCCGCAGTCAAAGTATTTAAATTAAGAAGAAGAAAGCTTAAGCGTTCTCCAGCTCTGAAATGTAATTTTAAAAATGCAGTACCTCCGTGGGGCAACCTCTGTTATTTCTCTCACTAAAATAAATTGTAGCGATAAGTCCGTGTCTTCATTATTGCACGTGCTGCTATACTCTCTGTTGATTCTATTATCTAACACGTAGATTGCCACAGTTATTCGGCGTGAGGAATAACAAATTTGTCCATGTAGCTCGATTTTCATAATATAACAAGTATATCCTTCATCCGCTCGATCCTTCAATTATTAATCACGATTGAATGATAATATGCTTGCGAGCGCATAAATGCATGGCGCATTATGCAAATGAATGCGCGAATAATTCGACGTGCAAACGTTCGGCTCGGGCGGGACGCGCATTTTGCGCACCTTGTGCATATATTTGTACGCAACAATTGATCATGCACATTCGTATGTGGTATTGAATTCGCACAGCACCGATTTATCGTATCACGTATATCGCTCTCTGTGATCATCACAGTGTTTAGTCGCCGATATATTATTTTACCATTTGTCGCCGATGGAAAAATCTCTCCGTCGCGCGCGCACGTTGCAGCATTAGCACCGTTTCCGCACTTTTCCCGCCAGTCCCATCACACTCCCTCCGCATCACATCCTCTGCATCTCTCTTCGATCTGTTTCTTTGTCGTGAGACAGACAGAGAAACAGAGGTGAGAAGAAAGACGAACGAAAAGAGCAAGCAATCCGCCAATACATTGGCGGACAATCCGTAATTTTTATCAACGAAAGTTTTGCGCCGTTTGTCCGCAATCCCGAGAGGGCACACCAGTTCTCTTCCTCGCGCACCTTCAAATCCTATTTCTCTTTACTTTCACGGCAGCTGAAGTAGGAAGTTGCAGTAGGCCAATCCTCTCCTCGAGAACTTTTCGCTCTTGCCTCAGCGCAATAAGCTTAGATAGAGAAACGTACGACGAGATTCGGAAGAATATTCCCTCACGAATGCAGTGCTCTCGGTAAAACGCGACGTTTCGTCAACATTGAAAGTTTAATAGCTGCACGATAAACAATTTTTTCTTCAATTAATTCGACATATTATATAATATTAATATATTATAATATTAATATTTCCTCCAATTAATTAAGCAAAAAATTATGCGTTCATTAATTTATTTCTCCGCGATAAAAATTTATTTATATTAGATCAGACAATTTAGTCTTTCAATCATTAATTAAGATGTAAAATTGACATTTTTTTGCAATTCGAGGAGAATTAAATATAATTAAGTAGAACAATGCGATTTTCGTCATCCGCGCGCGGACTTTGGCGTTTAATCGAGGCGATCGGGACTTCCGGACCGCGTCGTTGTAGTAGCTGTCGCATTTCGGGATACGTGACAATCGATTAATGATTGCGCATTGTGGGTCAGTGCCGCCACGATGGGTGGTGGAGCCGCAGGACGCCCGTGCGTCGGAGGGAATGCCCCGATTGAGTTTGCATTGTCACGCCGACGGGTTTCCGCCGCCGTTGGTCACATGGCGACGCGGCAGCGGCAAGAAACCTGGCAATTATCACGACATTGCCAGCCATGAGCACATGCAGGACCTGAGGATACACTCCAACGGTTCACTGGTGTTTGGCCGAGTCCAGGAGGATCATGAGGGCTTCTACCTATGCGAGGCTGTAAATGGCATTGGAGCCGGGCTTAGTAAAGTCGTTTATCTCACCGTCAACGGTATGTATTAATTTTAATTGTGTCCTCAAGTTAATCAGATTCGAAAATTACTAATAATGTTATAAAACTTGGTTTTAAATAATATAAGTATAGATGTTCGTCACGTTTTTGTGACGACCTCTCAACATCCACAGTTTAGTAACTATTCATATTTATATAAAAGCATTTTTTTTTAATTATACGCCATTAATATATTTAAGAGAGCCTTATTTACAATAGTTTAATAATATTAAGAATTATAATCTCTACTAAGAAATGTTTCATAAAGAACATAATTAGTTAATCGAATCAAATTTTATTATATTTGTTATAATTGTAGAAAAAAATTATTTGATCTCTCTGTTAATATCTGTCTCTTAATATCTATTGTTTATGATCTAATCTAATTGTTAAAAGAAAATTTAATAACTAAAAATGTAATTTTTTTCTAATAGAAACGTCATTAAATCTCCCATTACTATCTACAGTTACAGAAAATACTTTAACGCTAAAGCTTTACGAGATAAAATATCTTTCTCTCTCATAATTCCTTTTAGTAGGATTAGTCTTCTACTAATTGGTGATTAACCCTAATTGGATCTCGCTGAAACTTTAGGTATTATCAACAGTGTGACGATTGACCCGTGTAGTCAATTTAATCCTTATCCTATTAAGCATTGAGGAAATATTTTTTGATGAAATAATCGAATTGCTCAACCCCCTTTTTATAAAAGATAATGATTTTTAGAACATTAACAAAATTTACTTGATAACATATCTTGTCAAATTTATTTTGTTTAATTCCTAATTCTTAATCTTTTTGTTTTTTAAATTTTCTTTTAGTTTTATAACTTTTAAATTTTATCTCATTTTAAAATATGTACGAGAGACATCAAAAAATCACATTAATATAATATTTAAATTGTGTTATTTATAATAATAATTATTATAATATATAACGTACATGTTATTAATTAAATTATGGTTTATAATTAAATAAATAATCTAGTAATATATAAACCAATTTAAGCGTTTAGATCTTAATTTTCTGTAATTATTTTTGCCAATTTATTCAGGTCTGCCTCTTTTTCTGTTAGCTATACATCTTATTTTAAAAGACCTATATCTTATGCTCAGGATAGAATTTTATATATAATTTTATATCATCTTGCACAAAAATAACAATTTTGTTAAGTATCTAAACATTTATGTAGATATAGACAATAATTTTATTGGATCGTTAAAAGAATTATATAGGACGTCCAAGCTGGTTGCTAGAATATTTTTTTGCAGCTTTGCTCATCATGCTTATTATTTCTACATAATTATTTTGATGGTCTAACAAAATTATTTTTCAGGACTGTATCTAGCTAAATTATTTAATACTTTAGCAAAATCGTTTTTTTCTGTATACGAAAAACACTTTAGAATAGGAACACACATGCATGCATACTATATATAAAAATTTATGAGATACAAAATTATAGAATTTTTTTAAACTTGGTGGATTGTTCAAAGTATAACTCAAGAATTTAATTTTATTACATAGAATTTATTTAAATATGACTGTGTTCTAGAATAATCTAAAATAATGTGCATTTTAAGTATGCACCATACCTGACTATATAATTATAAATAGAATTTCATTTTGCTTGATACAGTTCCCGCACATTTTGTGGAGAAGCATCGTAATCAGACCGCGAGGCTGGGCTCGAATGCTTCTTTACGTTGCGAAGCGAAAGGCGACCATCCTTTGAAAATAGTTTGGAAGAAAGCAGGCTCCCAATTGGATCCTAAGCTTCCCGATTATCGTTATACCCTGAAGGAGGATAACACTACCGACGGCGCCGTTAGCGTTCTCGGTTTCGTCAGCACTAGCCGCGAGGACAGTGGACGGTATTTTTGTATCGCGTCCAATGCTTACGGCCGCGACGAGATGACGATTCATCTTTATATCCAAGGTACTTTGTATTCAATAAATTATTATCTAGATTGCGATAGAAGCTGAAAAATCATCGACACCGAATACGAAGACATAGTATTAATTGATAATACTACTTGAAAGATAGTATTAATATACAGAAGGATACATAATAATTGTAACAACACAGCGGCAAGAAAAAAGTTGCAATAAAAGTAACAATGATATTCCCGTATTAACGTTGACGTTTCATTATTGTTTGTTCTCTGTCGAAGGTAGGAGATAGTCAATGAAATCCATGATATTATTGCGACGCGAGTTATCGCGATGATGCCTTCGGGGCGTCAGTCGGTCGGTTGTTTGTGCGTAACGCTATTTCGCTGAATGTAATTATCGTAATGTATACATACAGGCACTCGACAACGCGCGTCCATTTAATTTAATGTACGTCCGTGCAAGTACGCGCACGGAGAGACAGATGAGCCGGTGGCTCGCACTCTCTATGTGTTCTCCAAAATGAGATACGCTTCGAGCGGACGTATTGCGCCGGATAACCCGTGAAATATGCATAATGCAGGTACGCGACAATCGTGCCATAACTGAAAATTATTCCATAGGACGCGATACACGACGGACGATGCCTCGGAATTAGCCGAAAATTCCCAACTAATTGTCCAACTGTAATTTCACGCGGTGAAACATTTTAATAGAGGTTATACCAAAAATCAGACTGACGCTATTCAAAATAGCGTGTTAAATGTTGAAATTATATCTGCGTCAGTCAAGCTTTTATTAGATAATACCGTCACTACTATAAAAGCGTTATAATGCCTCTTTAGATGTCATGCAAAATAATACATATTAGAATGACTGATCGCAGGTAATGCACATAGTATAGGTAATGTATAAAGAAAAATTTTTATCCGTAATGAATATGTGATAGTGAAGGAGTTAATTTAAAATTAGTATTTCTAAAATTCATACATAAAAATGTGAAAAACGTATACTAATTATAAATCGGATTTAGTAAACGATAGAAAATTGTTTAAGCGTTGAAAAATTTAATATTGACTTTACATTAATATTGACTTTACAGAATGTTATTGATACGTAAATTTTTGAATGAGATCATTAAGCGTTAAGTTATTCAATAATCATTAGGAGGTTTAATCTATCATACTAAAAGCGGAGAGAAGCTTCTAGAAATTCTGTCGGTTATATATTAGTTTGAATCCCCTAATGGTCAATATTATATCAGCATTATGTCTAATAAGGGTACGTTCCAAGGGTAACATTTGAGGCTCACAACGCTCGCGAGCATCCTTATTTAACATTTGATAAACAATAAGGATGAAATAATTCCACGAGCGTTGTAAACGTTAAATGGAATGCAGCCTAAGTGATTCAGTTCTTAAGCAGTTTTTTATTATTATTTTGTTTAGTATATATTTTATTTAGGAGTGTTATGAACAGATACAAACAATTAAACTACATATTCCATTACAGTTTTTCTAATTTAATTTAGATTATTAGCGTTTCAGATTGAATGGGTTAAGAATCTGAAAATTTCGGCGCGCAATCATATTTAAAAAAAAAAAATCGATTTGTAATAATAAAAAATATAGATTGTATTATTTGAAACACCTAACTTTGATTAGTTTTATTGACGTTCTGTATGTTTTGATTTTTCATATTTACGTTATTAATATTATATATTTTATATCATTAAATCATATTTAAGATAGTGTGTTATTCTTTTTTGTTATTCTTTTTTTTTCTTTTAAATTAGTAATTAGATTGTTTATATTTATAAACTATGTTGTTTATACTTTTGAAATTATAAATATTTTGTTATTAAAAGAATGAAATGTAGAAAAAACTTGTGTTATATTAATTAAGAAGACCTTTTCTTGTAAAATTTATCGATTAGCAATATTGTATCACTCAATAGTGATAGCATTCTAAAGTTAAAAGAGATTCTACATAATCATTGATATATAGAGCCTCCAGACTTTCCACGGAATCTTCACGTGATCGAAAAAGGCAGTCGTCACATTAATCTAGGCTGGACGACTAGTCAAGACGGGAACAGTCCAATTACCCAATACATAATCGAGTACAAAACCGAATCAGGTAAGCATAGTAATTAAGTCAAAAATGTAATGTCTACAAATTTAATATTATCTATATTTAGGAGAATATTAACATAAAAAAAAAGTGTTTAAAATAGATTAAATTTATTAATAAATTATCCCTTACTTTATATAATTATATATATATTTATATATATTTATATTCAATTTTTTTTAATCGTTATGTGAGAAGCACGATGATAAAAATAATTTAT
>NW_017305779.1:5831966-5843023 GCF_001594115.1 Trachymyrmex septentrionalis | reverse complement strand
CACATATACTGTGATCAAAAAGTATCCGAACTTTATTTTTTAAAAATTGCGGGAAAACTGCAAATCAAATCTCTTTGCTTTGCTAAGTTGATACACATATCCTTCACATTTGATAAAAAAAAATCATGGCGTTCCTTCAAGCCGTTTGAAAATGACAGTTGTTTATGTCAGTGAAGATTTTTATGCGCGGCGATTTTTATCGAGCAAAGAATTTGTTTGAAATTTTGTGTTACGAACGAAATTTCGTTCGTGACGAAAAATTTCAAACAAATTCTTTGCTCAATAGTTTTCGGTAAAAATCGCCGCGCATAAAAATCTTCACTGACATAACAACTATCATTCTCAAACGGCTTGAAGGAACGCCATGATTTTTTTATCAAATGTGAAGGACATGTGTACTTAGCAAAGCAAACGGATTTGATTTACAGTTTTCCCGCAATTTAAAAAAAAAATAAAATACGGATACTTTTTGATCACAGTATATCCAGTATATAAATTAGTTTCGAATATCTAATTTTGCAATTTAATTATATATATTTATACAAATAAATTCTTTTTGATCACAGAGTATATAATCCAAAATATTAAAAGAGCTGATAACAGCTCATATGGACAGGTATAAACATAACAGCAGCTTCATCTGATCGACGTTTCCATTGACCCGGGGGATTAAATTACCGCAAGATGATCGTTCAATTTTGCAGAAGTATGGCACGACCACACGTTCCACACGACGGTACCGGGGACACGTGCTCGCGGCCACGTGAGCGGTTTGCGTCCTGCGGTCACTTACCAGTTCCGGATGTACGCGGACAACGAACTGGGTCGGAGTCAAGCGAGCGACGTAGGTATCGGGGCCAGGCCGAACATTTACAAGTCAAATCGCACCCTCGGACGATCGTATTCCTCGCCGACTAGTCGGTCGTCATCCCCTTCTCCCTCGAGAATTAAAACAATCGGGGCACCGGTGTGTGACGGGAATCGAGCCCGATCGATATTTTCCCGCGCGCATAAAAAAAAACTATCTCATCTCGAAACGTATCCCTCTCTCCGTCGTCTCTTGACCGATGTGCGGCTGCATCGTTGGCCTGGATTTAAATTGCGCTCCGCGCTGCTCTTTCGAGCATATCGACCCCTCTCGCACTTTTTTTTCTTCTGGAAAAGAATTCGTTTGCGCGTTTAAGGATGCAGTCTGCGTAACATCCGCCGCAATGCTTTGAAGCGAAATATCGAAGTGCATCCAGCCAAATTCGTTCTGTGTTTCCCCCGCAGATTCTCCCCAACTGCGATCTGCGTTTCACATGTTTCCTTAAACACCGACGTGACGGCTGACATCCGGATTTTATATTGCACTATATGTACTTTTTGAACGATTGCTGAATCTATGTCAGTTTCACAAAAGAATTTAATCCGTCTTTATTTTACAATCGTCTCTTTTTGTAATTCAAATTCGTTACGAACAAAAGTGATAAAATACTTGCAAAAGTTTAGTGGCAATTAATGGGAAAAAAGAATACGCAGCGAAAGTGAATGGACCCATTAAAGATTTCGAAAGAAAATTTTATGGGCTTTTCAGATTTTAGAAACGACCACAGAGGGAGAGAAACCGGGTGGACCACCGCGAAATCTCAAAGTAGACCCCATCAGCTCGACCGAGTTCAACGTCACCTGGGATCCGCCCGATCATGATTTATGGAACGGCGAGATACTCGGTTATCATGTCGGCTACAAGGAACACAGGTAACGACCGAAAGCACTGCCGTTATTTTAACGACGTGGCTCGACAGATAGGGGGTTTGTTTCCTCCCTCGCGCGCGCATACATATAGGCACGCACACAGAATTCCAACTTCCTGTATTTCAGCCCACAGAGCTGATACCGTAGAATTCACGCGCCATTAATAAACGACGAGCTATCGCGGGGTCAGTTATTTATCCGCCTGGGGCAACGCTGACAAATCCTTGAAAAACTATAGGCTTTTTTTTACCGCCGCGTTTTGTTACATCGCTCCAGTGCGCTTTTGTTGTGATGCTTTTCCCACGAATCAGTTAAATTTGATATAAATTTTTTCCATTTTTCTAGAATTGTAAATTACATTGACTAGGTCATAATATAAATGATATTCGATGATGTAGCTTACGCGTCACGTTTCTACTTTTGATCTACTTTTTAACTTTCTCTATTATTAGATTTTTAATCGATATACAAGTATTTTATTTAATATGTATACAATCCGCAGCAACGCTTCTCACTTATTTATTATTTTATATAAACTGCATATTCTGGAATATTTATTCAAAAGATGAAGTTTCTGATTTCTTTACTTCATATATTGCATATTTTTTTTTATTACAATTTTATTTTAAGTTTATCTTGGTACTCTCTGTCACGTGTGTCATCTACATAAATCCATATTATTTTTACATTTTTCACACAGTAATCTAATACCAAGTTCGCCGCCGAAACTTTACACAAAGTTTAGGGTTAAAAGGAGACACTTGACACCCTTTCTGCAAACTAATTAATCATACAGGCCAGGTGTAACGAACACTTTCGTGAAATTCAGGTTGGGGGCGGAGCAATACACGTATAAAACTGTGGAAAGGCGGATCTCGACAGCAAGCGTCGCTCTGGGTTTGGCAAGAACATCCATGCCCGGACGTCAGCATCACTTGACGAACTTGAAGAAGTTCACGCGTTACAGCGTGGTCGTTCAAGCGTTCAACGTCCTCGGACCTGGTCCTATGACTCAGGAAGTTGTGGCGTCAACACTCGAGGACGGTAAGCGACCGTGAAAAAAAGCCCCGTCGATCGATTCACTTTCGTCAAAGACACCGCAAAGCATGTTTTTACTACAGCGCTGACGAAAATATTTTAAATTAAAGTACAAGTCGAATGTAAGCGTAAGTGCCTCTTTTACCATTTCTCAATTTTCTCCTCCTAGAAACTTCGTTTATGCTTCTATTACTGTCTCCTTACATTCAACTTATGCTCTGATTTATATTTTTGTCAGAAAAACATCTAGCTAGAAAAACAATTTCTAAATCATATTGCAAACTTCCTAAAATAGTTAAAATAACGTGAAAATATGTCAATCTTAAATTTGTTTGGTCCAGATTAATTTTATTGAGTTTCGGTGAAGTGGCACATTTATCGTAGGTTTCCCGACGAATCGAACAACGACGAAAATATGCACATTGAACGCCAACGGAATTAACATATCTGATACGATCGATCGGCGCGTTCGCGAGCTCGGGAGAACGAAATTCTCGTCTAGACGGCTATTTTTGCGTCAGAACTCGACCCGGGAGGCTTCAAAAATTCATGAAGAGAATAATATTCGCGCCTTCTCGCGAGCCTATCACGAATTCCGCTATGAATACCGACCGCATGCGGCTGTGGCTGCACGACTTCCTGGATAAATAATAAATTCAGATGCGGCACCCGTGCTCGCAAATAACTTCTTTAATCTTATCCCCGCCGGGGAAATGGCGGACCCGACGAAACTTTCAAGTGCAAGCACTCCGATATTTTCGATCGTGGAGAGGCAAACATCCCCGCGACTTACAACGGCAACGGTATCTCTTTAAAAACTTTCCTCCTAAACCCATTCTTGAAATATTCCACGCGTATAGTCATATTGCGCTCGAATATACGACGAATATCGACATTTTAAATGTAGTACGAGTTTTACGAGCTGCACCGTTCGTATTTCCTAAATTATTACTATCGTAAAAATATATCCAATTCACAGCAATGTCATAATTTTCATTAAAACATTAACATACGGATAAATATCTATGTGTGAATATATATATTAGATTACTATTCTTTTATTTTAAATGCATAACTAAAATAGTGCTACGCTGCTTTTATTTCTAGTATATTTAAATTTGTTTAGTCTTACATATTAAAATGTAATAATAATAATCTATTAATCTTATTTAAAAAATAGCAAGTATCATTTTTAAACAACGTATAAATGTTAAATGACAATATTATTTACATAATACGCATGTAACATATCAAATTTTGATATTTGCAATATAAAAGTTGATGGATTAGTTTGCAGGATAAAACCTTTGAATGAAACTTTGAATTTTTCTAGTCCCCAGCAACCCTCCTCAGGATGTGCGATGTACCGCGCTCTCGTCAACGTCCTTACAAGTTTCCTGGGAATCTCCGCCCGATTCCAGCCTGAACGGGATCCTGAAAGGTTACAAGGTCATGTGGGAAAACATGGACGCGCTGACGGAGTCTGTCAAACCAGAGATGAAGATCACCACTGCGCTAACTGTCGGACTCCACGGCCTGGAGAAATACACGAATTATTCGATCCAAGCCCTGGCGTATACCAGAACTGGCGATGGCGTCGCCTCGTCACCCCTTTATTGTGTAACCGAAGAGGACCTGCCGCAGATGCCGGCCGGTGTCAAAGCGGTTGTCAGCTCGGCCACGTCCATTATCGTTTCTTGGCAACCGCCCCTGAAAAGTAACGGCAACATCACCTCCTACAACGTACATATTCGTGGAATGGGATCGGAGGGTAAGTGGCACAGAAGGGCCCTGCCGCCGTATCAGACCAGCTATCAGGCCGAGGATTTGCACAAGAGGAGCCAGTACGAATTCACGATCGCGGCGGTCACCTCGGTTGGCGAGGGTCCGCAAACCCCGTCCGTCATGGTCTCTCCTTCCAGTGAAGGTAAAAAGATTATTTTTATTTCAAATTAGCTTCGAGATTACATGGTCTACTTGAGCTTTGCGATTTTCTTTTAATTTTTTATAACTAGGATAAAAATTTTTAATTAGGATTTAATTTTTTGCTGTGTACAAAAATGAATATTTATAGTCAGATTCAAAAGAGGAAACATATATTTCTAAACATTAAAAAATATAGCGTAAATTAAAACGGAATCTACATTCTGGATGTTTATTTACCTTATCTTATTTGTACGAAGATTTATACGTCAATATATTTCACACTCTATGTACTTTCGATATCCAGAAGATTGTACGAGAACGCGAAAGAGTAGTTTATAACATTGGTACATCGAAAATATGCAGCTTTACTGCAGTCGTGAAACTTGGAGCTGCTATTCGACGCACAAATTGGACTAGTTGCGAAAGTTTACGAAAGTTTTCAAGCGTCATTCAGAAACGATTCGCCCATCGTATAAACATCCGTTTTTCGGAGCTAAATAAATTGTCTACAGTCAACTGGTAATGACATACCGAATGCCGTATTTATTTGTTAATGAGTCGCGCGTTTTTTATTTTCTTCTCAGCTTCTCAGCAGAAAGTCTTCGTAAACTCTTTATAACAAACTTTAAATCTTTCCCATCATGAGACACTTTCTGAATTTGCTTCGCGTGGTTGATAAAAGCTTCGCTAACTTATCAACGACTATCGTGCCACTCAATAAGGATTCGCTCGACTTACTCTATTACAGTACGCGCCGCCATATATTCGTTCGGTACCACGCTTATCGTACCGTGGAAGCAAGATGTAACGCTGCCTTGTCAAAGCGTAGGCAAACCCGACCCCTCGGTTATTTGGAAGCAATGGGGTCAGATAGTCAAGCCATCCGCCAGGGTGTCCCTCCATACCGATGGATCTTTGCAGATCACTGAACTTCATAGAGAGGATAGCGGAAATTACACTTGCTTCGTGGAAAATCGCCATGGCTCCGATCAAATAACTCATCGTTTAACCGTACAAGGTAAACGCAATTTTTTCATTTTAGTATGATAGTCACACATGATTTATTATCAGTAATATATACATAATATCATTTACCCTAATTTAATTTTATTAATTATTAAAAAGTTAATTACAAAAAGTTCATTGTGCCACAATTAATTAATGAAATAAAATTACGTTATCTCTATAGAGAAAATAATATATATGTTTTAATAGTTAATTAAATTTATTAAATTCTAAATGATTTAATATAAATGCTATGTTTGTTTATTATTACATGTTTTGATTTATATATATTCTATTTTATCATTTTAAATACAAAACTAATACTGATAATTAATACATATTAATGTTAATATCTACATTTAATTTTTATTCGACCATAAATCAATTTTCTCTAAAAGCTTGTAACTTACAATCAATATCATAGAGAGCGATTTATAAATCAAAATTTGTCCTTTTCAGTTCCACCTGCGGCACCATTATTACACGCAACCAGCACCAGCAGCAATTCGATCAACGTACAATGGAAGAACGGTGACGATGGCGGTTCGCCAATTCGCGGTTACATCTTACATTACAAACGCGAGTCCGGCGAGTGGGAGGAGTTTAAGGTGTCGCACAAAGTGAGCAGCTTCGTCTTGTCACGACTCTGGTGCGGCAACGACTATCAGATGTACCTGACGGCGTATAACCGCATCGGCATGGGCAGACCCAGCGAGATCGTCAAGGCGACTACGAAGGGCTCCAAGCCGGATGACTCGCCTGGAACTGGCGACAAGTTTGTTACGGTTAACGTTTCATGGATCACCCTGCATCTCAGCACGTGGAACGACGGAGGGTGTCCCATAACTTTCTTTGAACTGGAGTACAGGAAAAGCGGCGAGGGTATCTGGACGCTGGTCTCGAATAATATAGAGGTATTCGAATGTGAAGAGATTTTATTTTACTAGATATATATATGTATACACAATAAAAAAAAAAACAAAGTTACTTATCTTTCCTTATAAAAGCGTTATAGAAATTATAAAAGTAAAAATTTTCCAAATTCAATTTGTCATCAATTTTAGTCAATTTTTTCTTTGAAAAAATGTCAAGAATCAATATTTGTCGCTTCCAATCTTTACGTAACATCGTATTTTTGTATAATATATTACACTTTAAATCTCTTTCTAGGAAGGATTCTAGTGACAAAATTTTACCTAAAATTGGGAAATATAAAGTATTATTGTTTAATTCTAAATTACTTCGAACTTAAAAATTATATCAACGGTTTGACATTCTTACTATAAAAAAAACAATTTTTAAATCTAATTAAAAAATAAAATAGCACAAAATATAAGATATGTATAAACATTTTATTGTAAAACATTTCAGTCACATAAATTCTTTCATAATACAGACATTTCGATATTGTTCTTACAAACATAATATTATCATTAAGTGCTATAATATTGATACTAACTTAAAGACGATTTAATATTTTACACGTGTATTACGGGATTATAATGACCTATATGCAACTTATATATTGTGCAGGTGCAAAAAACGTATACTCTGAGCGAATTGCAGCCGGGGACCACTTATGACATCCGCATAAGAGCCCACAACAATGCCGGTTCGTCGGTGGCTGAGTACAAGATAACGACGTTGCAGCCGCACATTAGCACGACCATGTCCGCCATCGAGATCGATCATTATATTCCTCAACACACCTCCGTATATTCGGATCTGAAGCTCATCGTACCTTTGGTGTTAAGTTCGTTCGCAGTTATTGCTGCAGCCGGTGCCGTCTTCTACTGCTTTCGCAAACGTTAGTCTGTCACATGCGCATACAATTTTCTCAATTATAAATAGCAAAAGAATTTGCATAATAAGTATAATAAGTAAAACACGCAAGAGTAAATACAGAATATAAATGAAAATAAAAGTCATTAAAATACAATAAGATTGGAAACAAGACCGTTTATGTTAAATACATTACTTTAAACACGTTTGTGATAGAATCGACAAATGACGCAGTTTATTGTAAAAAAAAATTGTCAATTTTGAAAAGAATTAATCTCGCTTATTTAATTTCGAAAGCGTGGTCATTATATCTTAAGATGTTAATTGCAGGTCCGTTTATGGGCGACATCGGGAGTCTGCATGACGCGCAAACCGCGGCCGCCCTAGACAATAAGCAAAATATGGAACAACGTGAACAGTATTACGCCACCGTGCGTAAGCCGTTACGCTCGCCGATTCATGAGATGGCCACGCTCGAGAAAATACCAGGTGAGATAAGCAGACCAACTTGCGTCAATGAAATTAAACTCGTTCTTTCCATAAAAAATTTACAGTGGCCTAGTTTCCACCGAGGGTTTAAACCGGATCAGAATGTAAGAACCAACCAAGTCGAGTATTCCCCTGTTACAGTCGAACGACAGGGGAATGCTCGACTGCAGTTGGTTAGTTCTTACATTCTGATCCAGTTTAAACCCTCGGTGGAAACTAGGCCTGTGATATAAAACAAATGCGGGGATAGAGAGAGAGAGAGAGAGAGAGAGAGAGAGAGAGAGAGAGAGCTCTCTCTCTCTCTCTCTCTCTCTCCCTTTCTTCTTTTTGTCTCCCTCTATCTCTCTGAGAAATCGAGATTGCGCGAGGGGCAAACGATTGCGGTCTGGATATCAGTATTAACAGAACGATATTAAACATGCTTGTAGAATATTCGGAAGATATCTACCCGTACGCCACGTTCCAGCTGGAGGAAAGTGTTCCTGCAGGAGGCGACAGTCGCTGCAATTCTGCCGCGCCTCTTCAGACCTTTGTTTATCACGACCCTCGTCTCTCCACTGCCGATACCCTTCAGTTACGAGAGGTATCGTCTACCGATTTATATTATTAGAAATGCCGTCTTTTCGCTGCACGTTTCTATCCCGTACAATTTCCGACCGCGTAATATTTTTATTTCTCTAATTATCTAGTTTCACGATTCGTTTGACTTGACTTCTTTCTTGAGATTGAAACGAATATTTCATACAATTTTGGTTTCGAAATAGCAGGCCACATTTATAATACCTTTTTTTTCCAACACATAAATAAAATAAACTGGATTTAAAGAAATTTTAGTTAAATTTTTTAATCCTTTAACGTCTACACTCTTTTGCAATTTAAAGTATTCTCGACATAAAATATAAAATTGATATAAATTACAAAAAGTCGCAATTCTATATAATTAAGATCGTGATGCTGACTTTGGGTACAACGACATAAAAACTATGCATTTATATTCAATCAGACATTGGCGCAAAACTTGCGGGAAGAAACGCGTGAGCATGGCAACCTGTCACCGCTTTTATCATTCACTTTCATACATTCCCAGCTTCGTTACACCTGCGACACCTGCGACAACTGCATGCGTACCCCGATCAATGCACCGAGAATATATCTTATCCTTGCGACATAAATCGGAATACTTAGCGATCTTCTATGCGAATACTTATAGGTCACTCGCATGCTCAAGATGAGTTTTCCAAGTTTCTTGTTTCGCGCGCGGTTAATACATGTGATATTACGAATTTTAATTTGCGCGCGAACTTTTTTAATTCTTTTCCAATTCAGACAACGTGGACTTCTCTGTTCCTTTTTTTTTTCGACTGCGAGCTCGTGACATCGATTAAGTGAGTACCATTACAAGTTACATTGTTGCGACTGCTGGTCCCATCGTTTCGCTTCGTTTCGCAATTGTCCTGAGACGACTCGTGAATCAAAGTATTGATTACAACAAACTAGACCTATCGAACGCCGTTCGCCATTTACACATATGCATCTGTCGCCGAATCTCGTCATAGCTTTACTAGCTGTAGCATAAAAAAAGACTCTCTCATGATTCATCGCTTCCGTGATTCCTAGTTCGATGAAGTAGAATAGCGTTTCTGTAGAGAAGGTGAAAGTTTATTACTCTTTCCCTTCACAACTAAGTAGAGAATAACACGAAATGTACATTTCTCGACTATTACTTCGAAATTCGTAATAGAAAAGCCATTAGCTTTATCTATTTTTTTTTTACTGTTAATAATAAATTATTAAAAATAAACTGTTAAAAATTAATCTGTCTTTAATTAATCTCAATTTAATAATGAATAACATCTTGGTAAAAATAAGTAGTGCCTGTAAAAAATTGATTGTAATAAGAATTAGAACATGTACGGTCTAAAATAAAATTCTTATTGATTATAATAAATTATAAGAGAAATTTACTTTCATAAAATACGCATAAATGTGATAGATGTTTAAATATATGGTAATTTATAATATTTTTGCAAGAAATCTTTTTTTTTTTTAATTCACAACCTGCCTAAAGATTGTCCGCTTGACTCATGATCAGCAAATCGTATACGAACATCTTCCACTCTTGGGATTCCCGCGATACGTCGACTCGCTTGAATACATGCAGCAATCCCGACGAGATAAAGTATTAATCTCAAGTCAGGCGGAAGCCAGTGTACTTACGATCGTCGACGATTCTGCTCTAATCTTGAGATCATTTCTCATGCGATCCGGTGTAGACACAGATCCACTGACGTGATCGGAGATGCGGTGGATGCGCGACACGCGGTGTACCATCTCATAGAAATCAATTCCGTCTGATTGCAGTCGGATTGCAACCGGTACACTAAGGTGCGCGGAGGAGGCCGTTCGTCCTCTGCGCCGTTGCACAAAGCGCACAAGGTCAGTCAGGGCAAGTCCGAGTCGGAGGAGTACGACACCCTGGGCTCGGACAGCGACACGGAAGTCGGGACCAGCAGCCGAACCGAGTCTTCCAATCACCTCGTCGATTCGCACCACTCGGCATCTGCGGCCGACTCGCGTGTCCACAGTATGCAATATTTTCACCTCTTTCTGTTTCTCTTTCTATCTCTTTCTCTGTGTTTCTGTCTCTCTTATTCTCAGGAGTGTAGCAGTAGGATAGAAGGCAACGGGTTTCTCGGATTAGAAATAAAGGCTGCGGTTTTTAATTCCTTTTTTAAAATTTTTATCAGTGCGTCCTCCCTGGAGACTCCAGTCCTACGGTATAATTTTTGCTTTCGGAAAATCCTATATTGTAAACATCTATATGTAAGCACTATATTCCGATTTCCATTTCCGCGTGGCTCGCGCCTTCCGCTGCTTCTAGCTGGGAGCACTTTCGTACTGTTGATATTGTAAACATAGAAGTTCGACGATCACGGTAACGCGTGCACGTTTGTTTTCCTGACCTAATTTTATTCCGACGCACGTATGTGTATGCGATATACGCTTCTTTGGTTGCAGTCTTGTCGCACGAATCGATTGTTATTGCATCGAGCAACGTAGATCCACGATGAAGTTCCCAA
>NW_017305779.1:5794076-5831866 GCF_001594115.1 Trachymyrmex septentrionalis | reverse complement strand
TGTCGCACGAATCGATTGTTATTGCATCGAGCAACGTAGATCCACGATTCCCACCGTGAGATCGCGAAAGTACTTGTGATTAATTATTTATTTTCGGCGAATTAGGTGTAAAAGACAAAGGGAAAACGTGTTTGCTTACAGACTTCCTGTACCATGGACCAGAATCTAGCACGTCTACAGAACCCTCACCGATTTTTGAGAGAAAATCGTTTCCTGGAAGGGGAAGACCCAAGTAAGCCTATCATTAATCGATTATTGATCTTTTTAATCTTTTCCACGATGCTCTTGAATTTCTAAACTGATTGTTTGCTCAAATATCAAAATTTACAGTTAAATAAAGACTTACATTTAAATATGTCGTCAAATTCGACATTACATTTAAATTTAAAATACACGATCTAAATTGATCACTAAAGTTATTCATAAACCGATAGTTGAATATATTATATAATCCGAACGCATTTTTACAAAAACGGAGGAAGATATATTTCATCGAGGCGGAGATTGTTATCAAAGATTTCCATTACCCTGTCGGGAAAGCTTTTACGAAAAACTACGTAGATTGAAATAAGATCTTAGAAATTATTACTTTTTCATATATGTTCGTAGTGGGACGTAGAGCGGCGTTGTTTCTTCGAAAAACTTAGAAATCTTTCGCCCTCAAACAACGCCATTTTATAACGTCCCACTACGAATATCTACGAAAAAGTAAGAATTTCTAAGCTCTTGTCTCAATCTATATAGTTTTTCTGTACCTTTATATAAAAATTTTTTTTCCGCCAGGAAACTACAATATATGTTCTTATCAACTTTTCATTACAGACTTCTTGTTGACCAAGCTCGGGTTTTAAGCTCATATCGTTAACTAAATGAAACATGTCCCCACTATTTGCAAGATAAAAGAAAATCCGTTTGCATTCAGGATGTTACAGCTGGCGCGTCATACCAGCGAGGAGGCCCGTGCCAACTTCGGGCCAATCCCCGGGCTTGGCCATCCCAAGCACCAGTCGGGCAATCCCTGTGCCAATCGGGACCAGGAGCGTGACGGATCAGGAAACCTGTTCGTCCCCAAGCTGGACCCACCCTCGGGCTTCTCCGACGCGTTTGAGCTAAGCGAGGCCGAGTGCGACTTCGATCGCGGTCATAACAGCCAACGAAACGTCCGTGACTTCGTAATCGCGGTGTAAATACGTGTAAAAGCCTCCGATGCGTACGCGAGAATCCCCGTCGTAAGACGTAAAAGAGAAGAGGAGACATTAAAAGTAAATAGAAGAGAAAGGAAGATGAGTATAAAGGAAATATCGCGCGAGATTTGTGCAAGCCGCGGTCCGTCGTTTCGTTAATGCGAATTGGCGTCTCGGTATCCGATCGCCAGCTATTCAAGTGATAATTCCACGTGCTCCTTCGTCCTGCTCCCGGCCTACGTCGACGAGAACGCGTCCGTCAGCTCGACGATCACACGCTCCGTAAACTGCCACCGGCGTTTCCGGCAAGATCGATCCGACGTCAAGATTATTTCTCGGCTTAAGTATTTTAGGGTTACGATTTAGGCGAACGATCGCGAACGAACGCGCTGCGATTGATCGTAACAAAGTTAAGTTTAACAGAGAGAGACAGAGAATCTATAAGCTGCCGTTTATTGGTTCCGCTTGATGGAACCACAAAGTTTTATGTATCGCGTCGCGTTCGGGTACTTGACGGAGTACTTGAACGGACCAGGTCGAGTTCTACATTGTTGTCTGTTCTATATCGTGGCGCAAGAAGAAGCGAACGAAGAGTTCCCGTGAGTCCGCGGAGCGTCTCGACGACGACGATCCGTATAAACTGCCACGTTTCATTCCGCATTCCGTGTAATAATCCTATAGTTAGTTAAAAATGGCGGCGTTATACGCGCGATCCATATCCACCTCGGATTTCTTCCCTCCACGACGATCTTTATATTCGAATATCTCCGATTTACCGAACACAAATACGTACACATTCCCCATACAATCTTCTAATTATTATAATAGCGAAAATACGACGCGAACGCGCGACGACTGTAATTAAACTGTAAAAGTCTAACGGTAACTGCCATCTTACTCTACTACGAAGCGACCAACGACTGCGAAGAGATCTACGATCGGCCGAGATACCCCCGAATCGTTTTCTGACTATTGTACGTGTCTCTGGCGCGAGACACTTGTACATGCATATCGAAGCGAGCAATACTCGACCTCCAAACATTTTTCCTTGTCTTCCAATCATTCTCGTCGATTCGATCAAACGTCCATTCATCCACACCATCTCCCGCTTCTCCGCGAAGAGTGTTACCGTATATGTCTATGTAAAGAGAAAGTAACGCAATCATTCGTCGTTGTCGTCAGTGTCGTTTTAACTTATCCGCGAGAGACTGAAAGAAGCATTGTAGTTTAGGTTTACACTTGACATCTGTCATAAGATGTCACAGATCTCTGATCACAGATCTCTGTGATTTGTGCGAAAGCTGAGCAAGTTTACAACGTCGATGAAAGGAGAACGCGTGAGAACTGTCAAACGCGAGTATCGTGAAAGAAAACGTCGAATGCGACGAATGTTGAGCGTAAACCTAGTCTTAGACGAGTTATCACGTAGCGTAAACGTAACGACCGAACATAATGTCTGTAAGTTGTCTATTACTACTGTACCCATTGTACACTTCGCTCACAAACTGCCGCGTACGTCACACTCCATCCGAGACCCAGCCCCTCTCCCGACAGATAAAAGAAGAAATGAAAAGGAAGAGTTCGAAGAAAATGCAAATGCGATGCCAGTCTGCGTCGATTAACGATCGACGGACCTTAAAGATGATGATGATGATGATGATGATGATGATGATGATGATCTAAGAAATTATTGAGGTACATGAGAAGAGTACTATTTCACGAGTGTTATCGTAATCTCCGCGATACTACGTGTCGCCATCGAATCATTTTCGCCAACACGTCACCCGTTGGCTTGTTGGGTTACCGTTCACACTCGGTCGGGTGACCATGATTTTTCGGCCAGCCGGTTTAAGTGCCCCCATGCCTTTCCCTGTTATTTCGGCCCTCAAGTCATTCGCGCGAGGTGGAGGAAAGCGAAAGGAGTCGCCCTGTTGATGATATATCGTCTATCTTTATGACACACGAAATGATTTACCACGAAATTCGTACTATTGTGTTTTAGACGACTTTAGATTGTTTATATTCTATTTACTTTGTAAAATATACAACACTAATTCCATATTGGAAATGTGCTCGTCTCGTGCCTGTGTGTTTCTTTACCTGTCCATCTGTTTCCCGTTCGTTAAAGTCTAATCGCAAATTTGTTTTGCGAAAATATCAAGTTGATTTACGCAAAGAGTACAATACAGCTTTTATAAGGACTTCTATTTTATAATTAAAAGGACTTCTTTTTTTAATTTTACCAAGGTATTAATTTTATCATCATTCTTTTTCTATGATGTTAATTGATGCTTTTGCAATGTTTATTTTGTACGATCGTTTTTACGAAGATCAGATATTTTGACAGCTTGCAAAATAGAATTAATTTTATTTATTAAAAAAAATTTGATACTAGTTTATTTTTTTTTAAGATAATGGGTATTTAAATTGATATACTCGTCTCAAGTCCTGCGTGCCGATGCGTATATAAACAAGAATGAACAATTCTATAAACGATATGTTAAGTCGGATCTATTAAAGCATTTACAAACGTGGATGAATAAAATTATTTAAGATAAATTTGTTATGTAACTATTTATAGCATCCTTTGATAGTCGATTTTTGTTTGGTGAATGACCTGATTCGTAGACATTAAAAATGTTTACAGCAGTTATTTTCATAATTTTTTCTTGTATGTTAAGAAATCTGGCGATTTAATTTAAAATGAATCTATTAATTATTTGAGAAGATTAAATTACATATTATAATATATTCTATAAACAACCTTATGTTTATCGCTGTAACCAACGATCGATTAATCTTGAGAGAATATACAGCCGTGCAATCCTCTCAAGTCGGCAGTGTGTGTGGGTGTGTGTGTGTGTGTGTGTGTGTGTGTGTGTGTGTGTGTGTGTGTGTGTGTGTGTTTGTGTTTGTGTTTGTGTGTGTGTTTGTGTTTGTGTGTGTGTTTGTATGTGTGTTTGTGTGTATGCACGTTTACATGTGTGCGTGTATACATATTAAAGATACATACTGCAAGGGTGAAACAGTCCACCCGGGCATGCGCCAAGCTTCCTCTCCCTTCAGATACTATGAGCGGTGGTGTCTACGGCGGTGGTAAGTACGTGGCCGCGCTCCATAATTATTCTAACCAGAAAATGTATACATTTATACGCTAGACTAATTCCACGTGGTTGTCCGCGATTATTACACCAGACGAGGTAGGTGCTATCATCTTCGACGTCGGACACCAGAACCTCCGCGTGGGATATGGCGGCGAGGATACGCCGAAGGCCGAGATCCCGACGACCCTCGGGGTGTGGGAGGAACCCGCCGACCCCAGCGGGATTGACTGCAACAATGTCACCAAGAAGCACTACAACGTCGACGTCACGGCTATCCAAGTGCGAAAAAAGGGTATGCTATCAAATTTTAGTTTTTCAGACTTGCAGAAATCAGTTGATTAAATTGATAAATATAAAAATACAAAATATAATTAAATATAAAATAGAAGTGACACTTCAAAAGCGAGAATGTGTTTTCGATTATCAATTTTGTGTTTCATATAATCTACTACGCATATATTATAATAATACTTCTGCCGTAACTGTAATATAATTAAAGAAACCGATATTTCAATCGCGTTAACATTCTGATAAATGTTATTTAAATAAAAATAAATAAATAAAATGAATAAAATAGCGTAATAAATTATTAATCATTATTAATAAGCCTACAAACCTTTTTTTCGTGATTAATAATAGCTTTAATCGAATTAATCAAATGTAGAAAACAGAATTCTTTCTAAGACATATAAAAATCCCACAAATAAATAAATGTTTTTTCCGCGATTAGTGAAAACGTAACGATCAATTGTAGAAATTCTCGAATTCTCTGATTTCAACGAAATTTCATATAAAACAATTTTATTTATGCAATACTATATTTGTTTACACGTAGAATTACCTTTTGATTGCACCAAAGAAAATAATCTGTATAAAATATTTTTGCCTAAAATTTTAATACATATTATACAATTATTATAAATATTTAGTATTAAAGTAGATAATTCATTTATAATTAATCCCGTTTAGTACAAGATTAATCAGTGTAAGTACAACGTCATTATTAACAAGTATTTATTTATATTTTACTTATTTTGTTAGAACTTTCGTAATACTGAAAAGTCCGGTTTGGATTTAGATATGGAGATAGTGAGCCTGATGAAGGACGGTATGATCGACGATTGGGACATGTTTGAACGACTGACCGAGTATACATACAAGCAACGACTGCATGCCTTATCCGAGCATCATCCGATCCTGATGACCGAGTGTCCGTGGAACACCAGACTGAAACGCGAGAAGTTGTTAGAGCTCATGTTCGAGAAATTCAACGTGCCGGCTATGTATATCTGCAAGAACGCCGTTTTGGCTGCTTACGCGAACGGTAGATCTACGGCGATGGTCGTGGACAGCGGTGCCACGCACACTAGCGCAGTGCCGGTCCACGATGGTTACGTTATCACTCAAGGAATTGTCAAGAGTCCTTTGGGTGGCGATTTCATCACTATGCAATGTAGACAGTTCTTCGAGGAGAAAGACATCGAACTGGTACCAGCTTGTCTTGTCGCCAGCAAAGGTAAATAATGTTTCACTAAAAATGCTTATTATTATAATATATATGTGGAAGAAATTTACATACAATGACATATAACTACAGATTATTATAGCTATTTCTTACAGGATAAAATATTGGCAGATTTTTTTTATCGAAGTTAAAAGATATAATTTAGATTTCAATAAACTATTATTGTATATAAAAAATTCTAGTATAATTTTGAAAATTTCCGCTTACTAATTTATGTTTTTTTTTAGATGTAGTACGAGAGAGAGATCCTCCTCGCTGGACGAAACGACCCGGACCGCAACCATCGTCGTCCTGGCTGAGTTACATGGTGCGAGAGTTGTTACAGGACTTTCAGATGAACTGTTTGCAAGTATCGGATAGTCCCTATGACGAAGATATGGCAAATACTCTACCCATGAAGCATTATGAATTTCCGACTGGTTACAACGATGATTTCGGATCTATAAGGCTCATGATACCCGAGGCTCTCTTCGATCCTAGTAACGTTAAGGGTGTAGGCGCGAGTATTTTAGGAATTGGCCCTCTGGTCACCACAAGTGTCGGAATGTGCGATATGGATATCAGACCAGTATGTATCTTCAAATTAATTAGATTGAATTAGAGTGACAACCTTTTTAAGGCATTTTGAATCAATTTTGCTCACGGAAAATAATTTTGTTGGATTATCAAAATAATTATGTAGAGATCTCAAACATGATGAGCAATATTGCAAAAATATTAACATTCTAGCAACACAAGTTAGAGTATCTTATATACAAAATTATTTTGATTCAAACAAAACTATTTTCAAATCTGTATCTAACTGAATTTTTAGATACTTCAGCAAAATCGTTATTTCTGAGTGTGTACACTATTATTTGTAAAATAATAAGACTACATATGTTGCAGAGTCTGTATGGCAGCGTAGTGGTGACCGGCGGCAATTCTTGTCTTCAGGGCTTCAGTGAGAGACTGAATCGGGACCTGGCCAGTAAAACCCCACCGGTAACTCGTTTTGTAATATTAAGTACTTATTATGAAGTTTCAAATTTCTCGATTTATAATAATTTAATTCTCACAGAGTATGAGACTGAAAATAATCAGCGCAAACAGCTCAAGCGAGCGACGTTATGGTGCCTGGATCGGTGGCTCGATCCTCAGTTCTTTGGGCTCATTCCAGCAAATGTGGCTGTCGCGTCAAGAGTACGAGGAATCTGGCAAACTTATTTTGGAAAGATGCGCGTAATTAAGTAATGGAGAAAATTGAAAAATAGTTTTCAGTAAATTAATTTTTATCCTCTTATTTTCAGTTTTAAATTAATAATTGCTTCCCAAGTAACGCAAAAAATCTTTGAAAAACGCTTATGAAAATTTTAAAAGAAAATTATCGAGATAATTAGGATATTCTTGCGATATTTATCGTACTTTTGTGTTACTTGGGTAATTTATATATTGGTATAATGGAAAGAGAGGAACTCATTAACTTTTTATCACAGATACTAATCAAATGTTTTACGCAAACGTTAGAAGCAATTACGTAACAATTCACATGGCGACGGTGTAACGTAAACCGTCCTCGTAAGCAACAACTATCAAACTCATTTCTGAAGCGCCTAAAGTATTATTAATAAAAACATAAAATGTGCTAAGATTTTTCGCGATTTGAGAGATAATTTTTTATAGGAAAGATTTATGCAGGATGTTTCCTCGTGACCTTGCATTATAATTAGCAGAAAGTGCGATTAATCAGAAACACTTTGTGTTAAAACGCATAAATTGCGGATAAGCAATGTTTAATCTACAACTCGCTTAAACGCCAGTGTTAGATAAACACATACGGCTTATAAGAATACAGTTCCTAATTGCTCCGTGCTAATCTTCCATATATCGTATCTTTGAAGAGAAGAATCACTTCCTGTTAAATTCCAACAAACGTAAATGGATATAATATACAATAGATTTATCGCGCAATAGATTTTTATTACTTTATTAGTTTTTATATTTTTTTTATTAGTTTTTTATTAGTTTTTTTTTATTTTTTTATTAGATATTTATTTGCTAAAAACATAAAAATACTCATTTTATACGTTGAGGTAATAGAGACATATCCATTATCGCAACTATCTTTTAAGTTATTTTCAAGAAAAGTAATATTGTCGTAAAGTAATAAAAATAGTAATAGTATCGTACATTCGTTATTTACTTACTATTGATATAAAAATATCACACAAGAGTCACGCATTATTAATCTTAGAACTGCATACACATTTTTTGTTGCACACGTAGACTACATGCCGAGTCTCTCAAACACAGTTGGATATTTTTATATGTATAGATATCTAATTCTGGGAAAGCATATATTTTTCGACAAATCTTTTTCCAGGAGATCAAAGTTCTAATCAACTTGCTAAATTAAAAAATAAATATTTAAACAAAAAGAAATTCTCAAAAATGTTAATGACGAAATCTTATTGGATCTCGCAGATACATGTGTGTAGTTCTGGGTTTAAGAAGCTGGCGCGGATATTTTCATAAAGAAGAAATATTGCTTGAATCAAAAATCGATGAACTATTAAATGTGACAGATAGCAATTAACAACAATTTAAAAGAGCAGCAACTTAAAATTCTAATAAATTAATTTTTATTTCTCAACTCGCTCAGAATATTTCAATTGCTTTATATATTTTACTTACGACATAATTGATTCTATTTTTATTTTGCAATTTAAAACTTATGAATAAAAAAATTTATATTTGTCGCTATTATAAATATTACATGAAGATTGAACCCTTATATATATGTTAAGTTGCTGCTTTCTTAAACTGTATCGTTGAAACAATCATGTATAAGGCAAAAACAGAAAAATATTGATTATTCTGATGGCTCCAAATCACTTTATTAAAATTGACATATATATCTATAATACTTAGAATCACAATCTTTTAATCAAAAAAATGTAAGAATAATCTTAATAATAGATATCAATATATCAAAGTAGAAATGTGGTAGTTCGAACCTAGTAATTTTTATATCTAATCACAAGAGTGAGTAAGAAGACGGTGTAATCCAAGTGCGTTATTATTTCTAATTAATCGATGAGGTCAATTCATTACAGTAGCTATTAATACTGAGATATCCTCAAATCAACGAGCGATTAGTTCTCGACGGTGCGGAATCTTAAGGACGCACGAAAATACTTGCGTATCTCGTTTCATCGCAACAAGTCGGATATATTATGGAAACTATATAAAGATCAACAATAGTAATCTCAGAATATATCTCTACGATATCAGCACTAGACTACAGTAAAACAAGACTACAGTACAAGTCAAAATTTAGATATGTTATAGAGAAGAAATATAGATTTACAGTACAATTTTCAAAATTTATACGCATATCGTGAAACAAATAGACCTATAGTACAGCAGGATCTAGGTACAGTTATTCCGAAAGAGAAAAAGAAATTCTTTCGTTCCGCAGCGAAAACACAGATGATATTCGTGTATTATATGTTACGTCGCCTATGTATATTTAATATGCGACATGTACTGCAATATGCCCTGTTCCTAATCTTTTAAACGTTTGTACCGAATAAAGCTCGGATATTTGTAATTGTAATACATTGTAATCCAAACTGCTTACAAACCGCTTATAACGAATCTAAAATGTTTCTGCGAGTGACACGGTCATGACTTTAAAAATATCATTTAGAAAATCTAATAAATATCAATATTTATAAAATATATTAAAAGTAGTAAACTATATAAAAATTCATCACCGTGTCGCCTGCATTCTGAACGTTTGCTTTATTAATATTTCCTCAAAATTTCGTAGATTCGAATACTCCCACAAAGCTAAAAGTTTAACCGGACTAGAACGTTAATAATTTTATGATCCGCGAATGCGCGATTAAACAATTGCATACATTTGATCTACATGCAATCGTTAAATTAATAAAAGAGACACCTCATATTTGCCGTTAATCATCGGCATGTTGTGTTGAGGAACTTTTAAAAGTAAGTTTCTACAGAAACTTTGTTATCACTCAGTAGCAGGGGAACCACCACGATATCTTTAACTACCTAATCGCGTCGGTTGCGGTAATTTACAAATGGCATTGTGAACAGGCATGGACAACCAACCGGCTAACGCAATCCCGATAGAGTCTGCCATCGTCGCGATTCCCAAAGAAGCTTCGCGATCCACCTTCGGAATCTATAAGAGATTTCACGCCAAATTAATTTTAAGTCGTAGAAAATATCATTAGATAACATTTATAAAATTGCGGAGAACTCAACGCATTATTTTTCCGCAAAATATAAATTCACAGTAATATTCACATCAATATTCTAATTTCTCACTCAACGATATAAATGTATTGTAATACAACACGTATTGTTTATAACAGTTACATTGCTGAAATTGTAACATAGGAAATTGTAACATTAATATAAGTTATTATTAGTTTGTGTTCTGCAGGTTTCGTTTGATTTGCATAGTTTTTTAATTTTAACTTATTTCTTAAATAAAGATGTAGCATCATTACCTCAGTTGACATTCGATAGAACGTGTTCACATACGCTCCACCGCCAAGTAGACCCTCCCACAATACAAGAGCAAAAACGATCCATATATTTGGTATGTAATAATAGAGGGTCTCGAAGAAAAAGAGTATAACGTTAAAGAACTAAAAGAAATATAATGAGTTTTAGATCGTATGATCTGTATTTTTTGTTCGACTTCCTGATTCCGAAAGTTTTATTACCTGCAACACGGACATAATCCAAATTTTATTAATGGTGACCAGGTTCACCGACGACCTCGAGATAAATACACCTATTTGGTAATCCACTTGGAGCCATCTGTATTGTTCGGAGTGTGTCAACCAAATATCTTTGAATTCGACAAGTTCGTACTATAAACAAAGTTTCGCTTATTTAATTATGACTTCTGAAATTAATGAGCTAAATAATATATTCGCAATGATAAAGCTGATAGGTCATAGACGATGCCTGACGATGTAATTCCTGTACATATTTTCCTCTTAAAAATCAAAATGAGAATTGATTTGATTTAACAAGAGCATAAATAAACGTGGCAAAATTATATAATATTAACAGAAAGAAAAAGATTGTAGGTATATAATTAATAGACAAGTAGAGGAAAGATATGTACATATATAGTGAAAAAATATAAAGATTGTCATTACCAAGCCTTGATTAATGAAGTATTCAAATAGGTAAACGAGCCCAAGTGGTATCATGTACTTCAGCAAGCCAGGCACTAAATTAATCTTATCCCTGAAAGTCTTTTCAGGGATCTTAATGATTTGTTCTTGACTATCGATGCCGTTCTTGGTGATTGGAATTCTGATGTGCGTCGGGTGTTTGAGGATAACCCAGAACGTGACCGCTTGCAAAAGTGGCACGATCAACATGACTAGCAATGTATTCTCGATAGATAGTACCAAGGTGAGTCCAGCGTAAGATACAGCGCCGATTACTCCAGCGCCGCCCGTGCCCGATGACCACGTCGAGATCACTTGCCTGCGAGAAAATTAATAGCAATTAATGATAAGAAAATTCCAAACATCTGAGAAGCTGATAAAATAAAGGCTAAAGAGATAGAAGTTAAAATTAATAGAAGCTTATCTTACAATTTTCGCATTTCAAATTATCTGACGTTAGAGCTTAATAAATAGGTTGCTCGTTATCTAACGAGTGTTTGTATTACGCGACTCTTCCGCTTTTGCATTTGTCTAAAATGACAGTACGACATCTTGAACGACAGACAAATAATTCCTAGTGTAGGTTTTCTTACGTTTTACAAGAGAATGATCAGCGATTAGATTATGATTACCCGTCGTAATTGCTACTCTGTAGTTATCCACGTGATTATAAACGTGATTACAAACCTATATACATGCTGGTAATTTTTACGCGTACAGTCTTTTATCTTATTTTTCTTGATATGATGTAAATCGTGCGCGTATATTTCGTTTTATGCGCACTTTTAGATCTGAACTCCCTGGCGTTGCATTATATTATCACTATTTCTCTGTTACTGTTTAAATATTTATACTACAATTCTGGAAATATACCCGCCGTCGTGGCAACAGATGACTCTGACTCTTAAATATGCCTCATAAATTTGAGCCGAAAACTTTATGCCCTTCGACATTCTACCTTATATTTTAATACACGTTCAAAGTATAAATTCTATACTTCTTACGTTTTTTTTTTATTCCTTCTACTGTTCCTAAAGAATTACTTTCTAAAGCATAGAAAATTATATCCCAAAAAAATTATCTACCTTCATTTTACACACGCATCTGTTTTAAATATAAATTACATTTATTACAATTAAATTAATATAAAAATTCTATGCAATGAGAAGCTGTTAAATCGATGATCTATATATTTCTGATCTATATATTCGAGAGCTATAAGAAGTTTCAGTTTCCGGTGTATGCAACAAGCGAGAATAAATATAACGCATCTGTAATATGATAGTAACAAATAAACAATAATAAATGGAATGTACACACTTACTTAGAGAATTGATTACTGTAACTGAGAAGAGTAACTTCACCCAAGCCGGAGGAAAGCGACGTTATAATAACGCCCATAATGGCGATCCATTCGGTAGTACTCAACGACACCATGAGGAATCCTGCAGCGGAAAATAACACACAGGTAGCCAGTCGAGCACTGTAATTAACGAGTCGATTGATCGATTAGCGATTGACGGTTAGGGCCGGTTGCTTGTACAACCGCGGAAAGGACTTACACGATATCCGAGGCTCCGTTGTGCGCCGGATGAGCTTTTTTTTTTTAAAAAAAAAAGAAAAGGAAATATATCGAGAGAAAAAAGACAGTAAAGAGTAAAAATACTCGGATTTGCTCGATTTTATATTCGATTAATTTTCCATGCAATTTGTGCACTTTGGACAAATCTTGAATTTTTTTTCTAAAAAATGTATACGTCTTATAAAAGAAATTTATTAGTTAGATAATATTTCAAAAAATTATTTTATATAAAAATTTTAGATGTACTGATAATTTTTTTTTTACATATTCATACATATACATTCGTATGTATACGAAAAAAGTAAAGGCGTTTAGAAAATGAATACTGCTAGTTAAGTTAAATCTAGTGTATTACGGTTTTTTTTATCACTTTTGATATTTGCGTTTTATCTTTAGACTATACTAACATAACTAGGAATGCACATGTTATTATCAAGAACATCCAATCGTCGCGATATAAATTAATCTTGGCACTTCACTTTTATTGCAGTCATCTTGAGCTATAATATTATATAGAACATCCGAGCGTGGAATCTCTACAGATGTCAAGATAAGATATTTTAATTTTACAGAAAAGTATTCGAATATTAATATAATAAATTGCACAACGTGAAGAAAATTGTGTAGAATCTGGAAGACAATAAAATGTTTTGCGAAAAAAATGAATCACACGTTGCGTTCAGTTCTGTTATCACTTCAATTATTTAATGAGATTATACATATAATACATATATAATTGTGGGAGGTAATTTGTTTTGCAGTGTTCACTGGCTTCGTTCTGACAAGTAATTCTGGATAACGCTAAGATGCACAAGAGTGCACTTCGTAGCGTTAAATGCAGCTATATAAAAGAAAAAAAGAAAGAAATAAACATACTCACTGTACTAGAAATGGTAGAAATGGCGCCGTGATCTTGATTGCCAATGCTGGCAGAATATCTGCTAAAAGTATGGCACCAGTTGAAACCGTGTTGCATGTACGAGTCGTATTCCATTGATATTCCGTCATGTTCATGTCGTTTTTGTTTAATGTATCATTCTAGAAAAACCATAAGAATATTTACAATTACAATACATATTCATTTAAAATAAAAATTAAAAAGAAAATATTTGAAACAATTAAAAAATTTATAAAAGTATTGCATAAAATTGATAAAAGTTTGCAAAAGGAGAGATTTTCCGAAGAATTTAATTTGAATACTATCTTTACACAAATTTTTGGCAATATTAAAGATCTCGTCTTTTTATTTTTTTAATAATAAGTTTGCTTTTCAAAATAGAGTAATTTTTGTTTTATGCAGTAAACATCAAAAATGCAGGAACATCAAAAATAATAATGTTAATATTTTACGAGTATGATATTTTGCACGTGACGAATTAATTCTTGTTACACCTATCTGGTTTACATAACATGACCATACATCGACCATAATACGACGCAAAAAACACTGATTGCACAACGTAATAGTGTCATGCTGCTTTATCGATGATACGTTTTTTTCGGAAATCCGGCCGGATGACATAAATTATTAAAGTTACGACGATTTTTCTCGTTTAAGAGGAAATTGAATCATTACATTATTAAAAACGGGTCATTATAGCGCGGATTTATCAATTTGTATTGCTAAACTGCGTAAAACCGAATGATTAAATCAATTGGAATGCGCAATTTGCATAATGCTGATTATAATGTTGGTTTACAAATCGTTAGAAAATTTTCCATAGAAGTGCACGAGTATTTAATTACATATCAGATTGATATCGTATACGGAACGAATTTAATCAATACATAAGTTGTTAAAATAACACCATTGATCACACAAAATTGAATATTATCAATTGACATTTTGATCCATGTCAATTGCAAAAGACTGACTTAAAAAGAAAGATGATATTTATTATTAATATTTATTTATTAATTATGCCAATTCAGTTACGGTTATTTTGTGCGAATATTCAAAATTAATTTTTTACATTAAAAATAACAAATGTGCAAACTAATATAACTTTTATTTAATGTTAAATTAATTGTAAATTATTAATCTGAATTGTTACAATTAATTGACAAATAAATTTACTGTGTTTCAAGTAAGTAAATCGAGTAGCTTCTTAATAATAACAACTATATATGTTCTTTGTTTGCAACATTGCACTTTCAAATCTAGACTGATAAGTCTGTGTGGATTTATAAATAAGATATCTTACGCGAGCTTTACTAAGATATGCATTATCGGATACCGTTTCTCATATTGTTCAACTAATTTCTAAACTGGATAAAAGATAATTTTCAAGAAAATATAGAGATAACTTTACATCCGATAAAAAATTATTAATTACATAAAAATTAATTTGACACAATTATCTCATAAAGCTATTCATCTTTTTTTTAGAATGTTTCAAAAAAATAATATTATACGTAAGAGAATATTTCCAAAATTTAGAAAAAAAAATACGCAAAATTAAAAGATTTCTGAGAATTAAAATAACAAATCATTGTTATGTTAATCTTTTGTAAAGCAAAATACTATAGTTCACACTATCTCATACCGAGATGAACTTGATTCGTATTGTCAGTCTATTGTTATTGTAACTGGAGCAGGCAACAATATGAGAGATCATCCATGAAATAATAAGATCTGTTTTTTATCGAAGATCTCTTTGAATTGTTACACATAATGCAATAAGTGAAGTGAAACAAACTATATCTGTTTCACTTCAACTTATTGCACTGTGTGCACCAATTCAAAGAGTTTTTCCATCAAGAATAGGCCTAATATCATCTTTATCTTGCCTCCTGACTTTCAAAGATTAATCTCAAATATTCCATTAACTCTTTAAAAAATCCATAAACTCTTTAAAGTTTATTAGAATAAATGCTTCAAATTATAACTTTATGATAACTTTAATCTAATTATATTTATTTTTGAAACACTTTCATATGTATAATTTTCTTAAATAATGTTAGAATTTTAATCCAAAAAATAATTATAATTCTAAATTATGATAATTATTTCTTTTTATAAACAAAACGTAAAAATCATGAAAAGGTATTCAATTTATACTTTAATATTAAAAGTATTATAAATAATTTGTTAAGTTATTAGTTCTAATTTAAGAATATAATTTGATGTAATATAATTTTTAAATTTATTTTCTCCAAGTTCTCCAGCTCCAGCTTTTTTTCGGGCGATAAATAATCAAAAATCATACGACTACTCACTTGCTCACCGAATTTGCTCTGTAGGATGTCGTGGGCCGCGCTGAGCATCACGACATAGCCGTAATTGTTGCATAGACCTAGGATCCAGAATGCTATGAGATTGCGCCATCGTACCTTCTTCAAGATAGCTTCCTCGTCAAAAAAATTCTTGGTATGCGAAGTTGTCAGAACATTTTTATTCATTTTGAAGACCAGTTTCGAGAAGAGTACTTTTTTGCTTCTATCGATGTGATCTTACTTCGTTTTCTTTCTCGTTTTTTTAAATTTTACCAATCGTTTTTCTTCTTTATTTATCTCGTTCGATTTCCTTTTCTTCGTCTCTTTCTTCTTTCCTTGTTACTTTGATAACCGTCCCTGTTCTTTTCTTTATCTTTTTCTTGGAGTACGTGCACGCCTGCTAAATCGGCTTGTTGAGTCACTTTTCTTTTTCTTTTTTGCTCTATCGGTCTATCTCTTTCTTACTAACTTTTCCTTTTCTACTTTCCGTTGCTTCGCTTATTCTATCGTTATCACCGTCTCGTCTTCAGTTTCCCTTGACCGAGCGGCTGACTTGGCAGCTGCTTCTTTTTTTAGACTAAATTTAACGTTCAGACTTAAAAGAACTTTATATTGATAATCGCAGAATATAACATGAGAACAATTTGTATGTTCAACATAACGTTGTTTGGCTCATGTGTACAGTTAGTAATTAATATCGATTCGTTGTTTTATTACAGTGAATTATTCACATAAAACAGAGCGTTAAGTTCAACGTAATTCGTTTTTCGCAAAGAAAAAGAGATTATTTCGCTCTAATTAAAAATACGATGACTATATATTGTTTCTATTGATTCTATTGAAATCCTGTATTGGCCTGCCTTTTACATCTTACTTAAATCACTAATTTAGAAGGTTGCTGATAAAAAAATTACATAAAATAAAACACAGTCCCTTTTTCTTCGTAACTGAGAGAATCTTCTTGCAATGGAGAAAAATACATATTATCTCGGTTGATTCTGCAACGGGTTCTCCAATAGCCTTTTGTGTAGGCGATAAATATGAAAATATCTCAGCTACTAGTGAATCATTCGTAGAACACGTGATACTAACAATAAGTTCAATGTCTTCCTTCGTAAACAGAGAAAATATTCTATTCGAAAATAAATATTAGATTAATACCACAAATACTTCGATTTCGTCAATATTTATCAGGTATTCTCTTGATATTTGATCGAGAACGTAGCAAAATGTAATTTTCTTACAAGTTGCGTTTTTCCTTTGAGACTTTACTATATAAATCCACGATCTATGATGCGCTGAATACACTGCTCGAAAATAACGCCAGTCTGCAATTTCTACCTTCAGTTCTCTTCTCCCTCTACAGTATGTATATGCATACTCAAGCTTCGAGAAACTTCTCCAATCTTCCTTCTCCAACTTTTCCTTTTATCGCTCGCGCGTTTAAATTCTTTTCACAAATGCGCTTCTTTTAGGATGCTAGGATAGTGGATTGTTGACACTGAATTTAAAATTGTGCTCCTCGCAATTTTCCCGATAGATAAATGGCGCTTATTTCTATTTTGGAATTGTGTGACCAGGTTAAAAACTTGAGAAAAACAAACAATGATTGAAGATCAAGATCACCTTACCACTTAATTTGGATATTTCTAATGGGTAAACTTTCCTCTCGAATGCAGGTTTTTGCATAGCTCGAGCAAATCCTTCGAAGTTCAGCGACTGTTAATGAAAAAGATAGAATGAGATAATTATAATCATGCTGATTGGATAATAATTGCTGATGAATTAAAAAAATATATATTTGCGTTGGCATGCCTTAAAACAATATATGCATGCTCAAGATAAAAATAGTGCATTAATATTTATTGTGGCTATTTTAAAGATAACAAATATTTTACATATACATTATGTCGTAATGGTATATATAAATATACCATTTTAATGCTTTATTTTTAATCATATATATTTATATCTCTTACTTAGATTCTTGCATAAATTTGCATCACATTCAATGATCACCTCTATGTCTAATACTTTCAAGTGCCTCCAGTTAAATTACACTAAACTACATTTTCTACGCTACTATTCAAGGATAAGATTATCGCGCATTTTCGCACGGACATGAGGAAACCCAAGACTATCTTATGTATTATTCGTGGAATTTACGCTATTTAATTTCCCTAACATTCGAATAAGCATGAATAATTTAATCTGGAAATTCATGTTCACATGTGTGCATCTTATGGAAATAAATCTCGAGGAATTTCAAATTGCATTATACAGTTTTTTACAAGTTGATATTTGCAAAACTATATTTTTTGCGAAACAATGCTTTCGTCATTTAAAACGGTACGTGCAAAATATGAACGTAAATTGAAGACATTCGCATGCGTATTGTAATAAAAATACGCATGTAATATGACTTGTAACATAATATTTTGAATATAGGAACACTCCAAAATTTTCTAACACGTCACTTTTCTAAAAATACTTCTACAATAATTTTACCATTATTTTATAAATACGTATGACGTATAAGCAAACATAATTTTCCAATAAAACGCAAATTTAAACTTGAAACTAGAAGAAATATATCGTCTCTATCTATTCTTTTTTTTTTTATTTATCAATACTTCTGCGTAAACTTTTCCACTATCTTCTATATTTATTGCACAACGCAATTGTGTTGTAACAAATAGCACAGATTGCAAAACATGTTATCTAAGAAAAGGAACAACACAAAAATGAGCAAAATAGACATTCCTGAATGATTTTTGTTTGTGTAACAAAGCACTTATTATGGTTGTTGAAAACGAAATGAGAGATAATAAAACAACAAGTGCGTTTTGGCATAATTTGCTTTTGTTTGCCTTAAACGCGTCGATGATTTAAGTCTCTAATTTTTAAATCTTTTCTTAACAGCGGAATAAAAATAAAGTAAGTCATATGTTCATTTTGTTATCTCATGTTTCTTAAGAGGTTATTGCATTCGTTTTTTTATACCGTTATTTCTCAGTCATATTCTGGCCGTTATTTTTTTTTAAGTAATCCACTTCCAAATGACTTCCCACATCTCCGATGACAATCCACGCGCTTTACGACTCACATCCGCTACGGATAACGATTCGCTGCACAGTTTGCACGCAATAACTTTTTGACACACGACTGACGTGTACTTCGTACGCGATTACATGTTACAACTAACCCATCTTCAACAATATTCACGATTGTGCAATATAATCGCGACATTATTACATTAAGAAAGGAAGCCCACTAAAGCGAAACTCAATCAAATAAAATCCTCAAGCCCGAACAAATCAATTAAATAAATAAGTAAATTTAGTCTTTAGTACTAACACTTTGGACTGATTCTGTATGATCGTTAAAATGCAATTCACTTTCCTATTGTACTGCATTGTTTGTTCAAGGGCCATGACTATTATTTAAACGATTTTATTTATGTACGCAGTTCTTTCTCGGTGCATATTGACTTTCACTTCAATTAAAAACATCGCTTGCGATAAGACAAGCTATGTAATTTGATTTCTTCTAATCGAAAGATATTATTGGTGTCGACAATTGATGTCAATAAAATCAAATAAAATATAATCTATATAATATTACTAATAATAAAATGTATATAAAATAATAATATAATAATTTTCATTTCCTTTATCATCAAAGTGTTAAATTAAATTACAACTGAAATGAAGACTCTAAATTAGACTGAAACGAAGCGTTTTACTAATGAAATTGATCCTAAATAATCTGCTTACCTTGTAATAACTAGCATCTAGTATTACAAGCCTCGTATAGCACTACAAATCTAGTATTACTATATATATAGTCTTTGTAAAACAGAGATTTATTATTAGTCGACTAGGAATAATTGCCGAGTCCACGGTGACGACTTAGATCGGACTGACTGGAATACTATGGCTGCGTTTCACTGAATGCTCGCAACGCTCGCGAGCATCGTTTGTCCTTGTTTAATATTTGATAAATGACAAGGATGAAATGATTCTTCGAACGAGCGTTGTAAGCGTTAAATGGAACGCAGTCTATTTGTTTATGACTGCTTTTATCGTTTTGCTCCTAAACCGTTCTATTAAATTGATATAATAATAGCGCGTAACAGAAAATATTTGTTCATAAGCTATCGAAATAACTCAAGCATAAATGTATTCGTCGATAATAATTAATTATTTTTTTAATATTTTCATATAATAATAATTGTACAATTATATTTTACACCGAATATAAATTTTTATAGGATTTGAATAAAAATTAGAACATATCTGTAGAAAAAATACGAAGAAAGCGTGACGAATACTGTCATATCTTTCGTTAACTTCGTAATATAATCTAAACTATTGTTTTTATAATAAAATCACGAATGATACTTGATTGAAAACAATAATTAAATTTTGTATTATCTGTATGATATAGTTACATCCAAGATTTGTAATTAGGGGGTATACTGATGTTTGTGTTAGTTACTTTTCTTTTTCTCAACGAAGATAGAAAAAGAAAAATAATAATCGTGAATGACACATCAAGTCAAAGCCCAGAATTATAAATCGTAGACAGCACTATAAGCTTAATTATAGTTCTTTTAATATAAAATCTTTTAATGTAAAAAAAAGGAGCTCTTATTATAATTCAATTTAAATATCAAATATTATTGCAATATATGAAAGTTTTTATATAATAAAATATAATTATGATTAGAACAAAGAATTAACTTGAACTTTGCACATTATAGAGTTGTAATAGAAATTAAATATATGTAATAGATTTTTATTTTCTTAATGTAATGTATAGTTTTCAAATAATCGCGAGAATACTCACGCAAATTTTATTTGAAGAATCCAATAAGAGATAGATTGAAGAATCTGTTATACAATAATTTTTATCACAAATACAATCACAATATAAAACGAGCAAGTCATAATGGTCTTTAAAACGGCAGCGTGTAACTCCAAATTGATAATTACCGAATATTAGCAAAGAGACTGAGATGATTATTGTTCAAAAAAATCACAAAGTATCTTGAGAAATAATTTAATCACCGTCAAAGTTCGATATTACAATCGATAGATACATAAACCCGCAGTCGGTATACCATGACTTTCACGACGTGTTTCAGTTCCAGAATAAATAAATTCTTGACGAAATCGGTAGATATACCGTCGACGTAAGCGCAACCACTCGGTAGGATTAGTAACGGCATTGCGTGCTTGAACGGTTCTGAGTCATTCGTGACTCGAACCGCCGTTTAGTCAATTCCTGATCGTCGAGCTGGTCGGAACTTATCTATCAATAACGATAATGCAAGCAAAAGAAAGAAAAAAAGAAAATAAAAGAAAAAATTTTTGTAGTAATCAATAAAAAATTCTTTTAAAAATTCTTTTAATTAAACATAACAATTAATATAACAAAACGCACGTATTAAAATTTAATTAGCAAAAAATAATAATAAAATTAAAAATAATAATAAAGGCAGCAAAAATAAAAGAGAGAAAAGACAAAAAGAATTTTATTAATTCCTGAAAAAATTTGTTAACAAAAATATAAAAAAATGTAAAATTAAATCAAAACTGCAAAAAAAAAATAATTAAAGAAAAATGAAAATAATACTCTCTTTAACGAGAAAATTTAATGAAAATAATATTTTCAATAAAATTGTACTAAATGAAATAGAATTAAAGAACAAAGAAATTGTGTGTAAAACTTATTTTTGTTAAGAAAATGTAATGTTGGCTCAATCTAACAAACTATTGCAGATATTTATAACAATGTTACTTCAAATTTATTCAACCCGATACAGCCCAAATCATAAATTTAGGCTGTATATTCGTGAAAATAAATGTGCACGTTTTTTTAAGAAAATTCTCGTTTCTTACACATTATACTAAAGATATCATTTAATACATCTTGTATATTCGAGAAAGATAACGATTGATGTCAGTCATCGACACTGATTGTTATCAAGAAGCGACAACGTGATAAAACGATGTGTTTCAATAAAAACATATTTGACGTGCGGCAGCTAATAAATAACATTTTAATAAAAGATAAGAAATAAAATAGTATATTCTTCTTGCCTTTATTACGAAATTCGAAAGTTACACAATTGAGTATAAAAAACATTGTGGATCTACTTGTGCAGAAGTCAAGATTTTGACTAATGACCTTATAGCTATATTCACGGAATAATATATTTTTACTTTTTTATATTAGTATGATCGAAGAGTATCAATGTGGCATTGTAACATTATTGATTCAATGACATTTCCTAGAGAAAAAAAAGAGGGCCATGGTTCACTGAGAACCTTCGGCAACATGTATAATATTGTATGCATAATATTAAGATGAACTCAATTAATTAAAGTAAGCATATCTCTTCATTTTCTTGTGTTCCTTGCTGTAAAAGAGGAATCTCATTATTATTATTCACTAATCGAAAGGATTGAGAGACATTTTGTAATCGAGAAATTTAATTCAAGAGATTAAATAAAAGATATTTTGAAGTAGTTATAACAAAACTTTCTCGTATATATTTATGCTTTTAATTTTTAATTTAAATAACAAACTTTAATTTAAACACACTGACATATCTACAAGCACTTCCGATGAGATTAATAAAATTGATAGATAATTAATGTGCGTGTAATAACAACATTCTTTAAAAGATCAATGTACATCATACGATATATTTTGACATCGTCATATGATAATTTCTTCTTTTCTTTATTGTGTAATATGAGATCAGACAAAATGATGCAATATTTGTTAAGCAATAAATTCTTGAAACATGTTTTTGTCTCTATCTAACGTATTAATTAATATCATAAATTTTTAATTAATTTGTTCTAATCATTCTTATACTTATGTCTAATTATTATATTTTAAATTTTAATATTAAAATTATATGTATTCTATTTAAATAATTCAAGATAAATAATATATCTTTAAAAATCAAAAAAGGAGCTAATGAAATTTTGATCAAATAAATGTATAAATCGATTATATTTTAAAATCAAAATTAATAAATGAAATAAGCTCGAGTGATTAAATCAAGATAAATAATATCGATATGAGTCAATACAGGATATTCGAGTGTAAATTATATCATTTATTAAGTAAGTAAAGACACGTATACGTTTCAACCCTTGGTTCAGGTCCTCATCAGAACAATTAATAACGCAAAAACCGAAAATAAATTATTCGGAAAAAAATCGCATCAAAGAGAGAATGCTCTAATACAAGAGTTAATGATTAAAACTATCAGACGTCCAATACTTGTCGAAACTTGGTCATCTAATTATCCGATTTGCTACATAAGAAATACAATCATTTTTTATTATGTCGGAGAATCACGATTTTATAAAAAATAATATCATTTACATGAAGTCAAACAAGTTGTGGAAACTATGAATAACCATATTGTTATTAAATTGTCCGATTCACTATTTAAAACAAAAATAATGTGAGAAAATTATTCAATATTAACATTTTTTTGAAAAAACATTTTTTAACAAATTATTTAAACTTACGTAACAAAAAGAACAAGACTTCTCACGGAGATGCTGATGATTCGAGCAATAGATACACAATGAGTTACAAGACAAATCGTACAGAGTACCAAAAAATAAAGCAACAAAAGAGAAAACATTACGTTCCTATAAATAAATAAGCCCTATAAATTAAATAAATAAATAAATAACGAGTCTAACGATAACGTGTCATTTTGTAAATTTAAACCTCGTTCCTATTTCTTTACGTAAATCATCTCTGATAATAATTTATTATTTAACATTTCTTCTTCAACTAATATTTTAACATTGCCCCAATCAAAATCATGAGATAATTCAATTCTATGCTCTGTAAGAAACATAAAATTAATCAAAGATTGAATCGTATTCTTAGTAATATAATTTCTGTGTTGAGATGCGTATTTTCAAATATCTCGTTTGACCGACGTACACGTCACAATTCTTACAATCGATTTTATAAATCACGTTGGAATAAGACAACGTTGGCAGAGTATCTTTTTGTACTTTAATAAAACTATTTAATTTATTAATACCTCTATATGCCTCTATACGTACTAAAGGAACATTGTTAACAAACAAGAAATAGAGAATATCACGGGCGATTAAGAGTGCAGCGTTGCCATTGATATACAAAATAAAGAAGTGTGTTCCTTGTTATTTTTATCCCATTAATCAAAATTACATGAATATTTCGACTCACTTTGGAATCTTCTTCAGCAAATTACAACAAATTACATTAGCAAATTATTAACAAAATTCCTAATTTTGTCAGATGTAGAGGGAATGAAAAACCATTGTTTTTTATTCACTTTCAAAATCTGTTCACTATATTCCTGACATTCAGTCACTATGTGATTTAATTGATCAAACTTTTTATAGAGACTTCTTCGTTGAAAGATTAAACTCAAAGGATAATCATTGTTTAGTAAAATCTTAATGATATTATCAAAATTATTATAATAAAAACTACATATATAGGACGTGATAATATTTTATCAACTGATTGTTATGCCTATTTTTTAAGAAAGGAAATGTCAAAAAAAAAAATTCAAAAATCTATTTGAAAATGTAGGTTTACGATATCAAAATAAAAAATGAGAGAAAATTCCCTTCTTAATCAAGTAAACATCCAAAAAATTCAATATATTGCCCCCAAATTCCATAGTGAATCTTAAGATGCGTTCCGAGTTTCGCATGAAGTGCATGATGCATCATTTGTCCTTGTTGTTCATCAAATAATAAAAAAGGATAAAACAATAAATCATGCGTTTCATGCGTAACTCGAAACGCACCCTTAGTCTCGGATGGTAAGAGTTAAAAGTATCTAGAATTTCATCAATATTCAAGGTATCAAGAACCAAAATAATGTCATCCATATATCTTCCATAAAAGAGAGGGGTCACTGAAAGTTTTTTTAGCGAACACGACTCTAAAAGTCTTACATAACTATATCAGACGTTAAGGCAGATAATGGTAAACCCAGGTACTCCAAAAGTCTGTTTATAAAATTTTTTATTAAATACATAGAATTAAGAATTAATTTTAATGCTTTAAAAAATTCCATTTTTAGAATGTCAGTATTCCTCTCTAATAAGGCTCTACTACCTACTTGAGATACTTTCTAAACTAAGTCGGTACATTATTAAATAGCGAGATTACGTCCAAAGATAAAAGTACAATATTGTCAAATATCAATCAATTTAGAAATATTTTTAGTCAAATGATAACTATTATAGCGCTTTCAGCGGTAAATTTTTATGAATAATTTTATGTTTAGTTTAAAAACGAAGCCAAATTGTGAATGAGGCTGCCAATCGATGAAGCAATGATATGTAATGGATAATCCGTCTTATGCATTTTCATTAGACCATATTATATTTTAACTAAATTTATACGCACGAAACTCTACGTATATAAACGTTTCCGATGAGATTAATAAAATGGATAAATAATTAATGTGCGTGTAATAAATCAAGATAAGAATTTAATTAAAAGGCTTTGCACGTGTTTTCATGTTAATTCTAATACTTTATGCTAAATTAACGATTATGAATCAATAATAAAAACGTCAATTAGACATTAATACGTTTTAAACACAGCGTTTTAATGTAAAGATTTAAAATTGTGTTATAATTAGAATAAAGTAATTGAATGCAGAAAAAACCAAACGTTACCGACAGATTATCTTGAAAGAGCAATATTAAATATTTATAACTTGACTTTTTCGCATTTGATTATTTCCTTCCAATTATCGATACACTCTTCACATTAAAATGCAGTATTTAACGTGATAATTTCTATAATCTGACGTTTCTATTATTAATTTATAAATTATTAATAACATGAAAGAAACGAAAGAATCCACTGTTTCGAATAATATTAAATGTTCATAATGTTTAGAGTTTTTCCGCGATTAAAGTCATTATGTTGCAAAATTAGTATAACACATATTTATCTGTAATTTAATTATAGATATCAAATACAGAAATGAGCGTGAGCGTGGAATCCCAAACAACACGAAGTCGACTAAAAGTCGACTATAAGTTGACTAAATGTCAACTAATAGTCGACTAATATTTGACGAATGTCTCAAAAAAAGTCGACTAAACGTCGACTTACGGCTTAGAATGTCAACTTACTCTACGTTCAACTGGGAACAGTCGACTTTAAGTTAACAGACGACTATAAGCCGACAAACAGTCACTCGTGTTGTTTGGGATGGCAGACAGCGCACTGGTCTATCATGTCAGAGATCCCGGATTCGATCCCAGTACTTATTCCAGTAAGAACCAAAATTTTTACGCCCGTGTCTCCTCTCGGAAAAGGCCGGCAATCTTCCGAGAGTATCCTTGCCCACAGAAACACTTCTCGAAAAATCCGCCGTTCCGGCATTAAACTGTAGATCCCATATGCTTGTGATAATTGAATAATCAGCGTGACAATTGAATAATCAGCGCATCACAAGCATATGAGAGAGGTGTGACACAGGCCAGAGGCCTAATGAAAGATGTAAGAAAAAGAAGAAATACAGATTTAATTTGTATTAAAGATACAAATAATGAAAATACAATAGTTAAAAATTAAAAAAAAAAGATATCATAAATTGCCTTTATTTATAAATAATTGCAACATACACTCTATAAAATATTAAAATAATTTAATATAATTTATTCATTTTTAAATCGCATCATTTTTTAGAATACAAACATATCTATGTAACTTTATATATAAACCATCATTACGTACTAAATGCGCGTGCTTTGCTTATAAAATAAAAATTTCATTTTCAATATACTATACTAAATTATTATATGTATAACAATATAAAAAATTGGCATGATAAATGTCTTCTATTGTTTTAAGAAAATTTTATTTCTATGAAATTATATATATTTAATCCTTTTTGATCCTTTAAATAAAACAGTAATTTAAAAATAATTGAATTTCGACTAATTTTTTTATATTACTTTAAATTTCAATTTGTTTTTGCAAAAATTAAAGAATGCTTTCCAACTTTTTAATACATTTTGATACGTATACAGGAATGTATAATGTGTAGCGTTGTGCACGACTTAACTGGAATCAAATGCGTACATTGCACACGATTTCGCACGCGCGGATACAGTTTTATTTTTTAATAGTGTTACGTCCTTGCCATGCCGATTCCGTGGATCGCCGCTCATAAAGTTCCGAAGGTCGCGTTGCGACAACGAGCCACTCAATTGATTAACAAGATCTGCAGACTTTGCGGTGGAGCTGTCGACGCGCTCAAATGTGCTTTCTGCCTAGTTATCTAATTTCCGTTCGTTGTGTCTCTGTGTTTGCTGTTACTTATGTAAATAAAGAGTTCCTTTCTTATTTCATACTTGTCTCTATTCATTTCCGCGGCTCGGGAGTGTCGCGGTGACAGCGAGTTCATTGGTGATTCCTTTCTCGTTCACGATCTTTCACGACACGGCGATGATGAGGAAACTCTACCTATTGATCGCAGGATTATTCCTGCTGGCAGGATTCGTCTGGGCCGAAGATGAGATCGAAGAAAACACCGATACCGTGGAGAACGATCTTGGAACTAACCGTGAAGCATCGCGGACAGATCATGAAGTACAAAGAGAAGAGCAAGAAATAAAGATCGATGGTTTAAATACTGCTCAAGTAAAGGAATTAAGAGATAAGACTGAATAAAAGCAGATAGGGAGAACAAAGTATTACACATAATGGATTCTGGTATCGGTATGACGAAGCAAGATCTAGTAAATAATCTTGGAACTATCAAAATCTGGCACAGCAGAGTTTCTGGGAAAAATGCAGTCACTAACGCTCAGGATATGAACGATATAATCGGTCAGTTTGGCGTAGGCTTTTATTTCGCATATTTCCTGCGAATGTCATCGTTGTCACCAGCAAGCATAACGATGATAAACAGTATATTTGGGAATCTGATAGCTCCAATTTCAGCATTGTTAAAGATTCTCAAGAAGATACCTTGAAGAGAGGAACTGTAAGCTTACATTTGAAAGAAGAAGCACTTCTTAGAACCAGATACGATAAAGACCTTAGTGAAGAAACATTCGTTCATCAATTTCCCTATATACATATTTGTGGAATAGCAAAGTTATGCAAGTCGACGCGAAAGAAATGGAAGAAAATAAGACACAGAAACACAGAGACCGCAAAGTTTGCAGATCTTGTTAAGCAGCTGAGCGACTCATTGCTGGGCAACGCGACTTTCGGAACTTCGTGAGCGACGATCCACGGAATCGGCATGGCAAGGGGCATAACAATATCATGCCTACATCTTACTTAGTATTTTTTAATCCGTAATAGTGATGGAAACAATGTTTCCATCTCTCCCGCATTTTTTCTTTTATTTATATAAAGTCGCAGTTACCTAAGCAGAATAATAAGTCATTATGATATCGAAATGATGTCAAAATGACTCCAAAATGATCATTAAGTCATTTTTCAATAATTCCCGATTCATTTTAATGTCACTTTGACGTTATCGTGACTTGTTGTTCTGCTTGGATAGTAACTATTCAAGCACTAGAAAATACACAGCCAACGGACTGAGTATGAATGTGTAGTGTTGTGATGATGATTACAGCAATTGGAACGCAATTTGTGCCACTGTATGCATAAAAGGGATATTGCAATTGAAAAGCATTCAAAGTAAATAAATAGAAATAAAACATAGGTGGGATGAATCCAACAACTTCAAATCAGTTTCAATTTTCAATAAAATCTCCTGATAAATATTCTCTGCAAAATATTAAGTAACATTAATCCAATTATTTAAATAACAAATTCACCACTCAATATACATCACGATTATTATATGTATATAAAAAAATAAAACAATTTGTCAAGATTTAATTTCATCATTTTTAGTATCTAATTTTTTTAAATTTTATTTAGAAAAATTAGATACTGAAAAATTGTTTTATTTTTTTGATATATGACAATTGCGATATATATTGAGTGGTTCTTTTTCTTATATTAAGCCTCTGGTCTGTGTTACACCTCTCTCATATACTTGTGGTGCATACGCTGATTATTCAATTGTCATAAACATATAGGACCTATGATTTTTAATGTCGGTTCCGAACGGCGGATTTTTCGAGAGGTGTTTCTGTGAGCAAGGATACTCTCGGGAGATTATCGGCCTTTTCCGAGAGGAGACACGAGCGAAAATATTTTAATTCCTATTGGGATCGAACCGCTCCTATTCTTGAAAAGTATACGAAAAACTAGGGGAATACTATATATATATAGTATGCGTTACATATACTAAGCATTTCCTTTTTTCGCATGTGTGTGATACTTTTCAACAATAGAGACTCAGGGACCTCTAGCATGATAAATCAGTGCGCTGTCTGCCATGCCACACTCGCTCATTTGTTGTTCGAACTGCGCGAATTTGTTAAATGGATGAATGTTACTTAAAATTTTGCAGATAATATTTATCAGATTTTATTGAAAATTGAAACTGATTTGAAGTTATTGGATTCAATTCCACCTATGTTTTATTTACTTTATATTTTTAAGGAAAGAATTTTCAGAAACAATTTTACAAAGTAAAATTGTGTGTGTGTGTGCATGAGAAATCAGTGCTACGTTTTATATAAATAAAAATAGTTTTTTTTTTAATAATATAAAAAATAAAATAACTTCACTAAAAACAAAAAATCAAAGAACTGTTCTACACAAAAAAATATCTTATTAAAATTATTTCTAAAATAAATTTATGTTAGCAGCAAATAAAAATAAATTAATCGTTTTTTTTTAAAGATCTATCAATTGCATAATCATTTCTCATGTTTCTCGCAATAGAGATTTCACGAAAAAAAACTTTAAAAAATGCATAACAAAACATTAGAATATAAAGCAGTTTTAGTTTTAATAAGTCATGCTATAAAAAATTAAAGATGCTGATTAGTACGCTAGATAAGCTATGAAATGCGGGAAATCAATTTCTCTTTTTTGGGCTTACAGTAGCCTGGGAGACTCTGGTAGCATACGTTTGCCGTTGTCTCTTCCACGATGATAGTGGTATCTCCAGAATTACCGCTGATCAAGTACGCCCCGCCATCACTGCTAATCACAGCCTCTGATCGAACAACCCAACATACCGATGTTTTGTTCAGTTTTCCTTGATTTATTTGTTGCTTGATTTAGTAATGTCTATCTCTTTTTTGTTATAAGAAGCATTGTCTGTAGTTCGACATGCTCTCGCAGGAAGCGGCAGGACTGTGTCGCCCACAGTCAAGGATCCTTGACTGAAGACCTGCGTCTCCTTTGATACTCCTCTGGGCGAAGTTGTCTCGCGGCTATTCCGCATCCTGTTAATCGGCAATCGTCCTCTAATCATCTTGTACCATCTCCTCTGACGTTTCGCGAGGGGACTTCTTGTGTCCAGTGGAAATGCAGTTGGATCTTCCTTCAAGAACACTTCGGTGGTCTCACGGGACCGTTTACCAAGACGAATTTGGCTGCTGCTGGCATCGTTGGATAATTTTGGTGAGGACAATTTCTCGACGATCTCTCGTCGTTGGACTACTTCAGTTGCTTCAATGCTTTTCGGTACTCTCAAACCCAGAACTGAAATTTCGAAAAAAGTTAAAGTTAAAAATTAAAGTTATTGCAAACGTGATATCTTATCTTTCAATCGCTTAAATAATTAATTTGTAAATGATTTTGAAAATTTGACTGACCAGATAAATTTTTTAAGGCGTGCTTCACAGCTTGCGCAACGGATGACAGAAATCCACCATTGTTACTATTTTCGCTGCTTTCTACGGGAGAAGACAACGCAAACTGTCCATTCGCTGTATTGTCCGCAGAATAATTTGCTACAGACTCTACACTCTCGACACTCATCTTCATCGTCGTAATAGATCTTCTACAAATCTTAGTAGATTCAGCCGTATTCAGAGGTGACTGACGATTTGATGCAAGTTGCTTTTGCAATTTCTGTAGACCTGAACTGATCAAAGGCATCAAATCGGTGGTCAATCCTCCTGAGTTGCTCTCCATCAGCACCATCATCAGCACTCTGTTGGAATCTTGTTGATTTATAATTGACCATCCATTGTTTACTTCATTGCTTATATCAGGATTTTGATTCTCCATCTTTATATTTTTCGTGTTATCCTGAACGACCTCGATTTGCGAATTACTTAAAAAATTCTCCGGGGATTGTATTAAAAAACGCGTTGTATCTTCAGCTTGGTTGTCATTTGTGACCTTCGGAGTGTTCGTGTTTTCCATGCTGTTTGTTTGCATTCTGTTATTTGCATCTTTAATGTCTTCTGGTGCAGTAGCACCAGACCTCTTTTGCGTGTCATGAGACTCATTCTCCTCCATCGACATGTTGAGAATAGTCCGCACACAGGACTCCATCAAGTCTCCAAACTCCGCCGCGGTTTCATACCGATCGGAGAACCTTACCTTCTTCATGACATCCTCACAAACATCATCTGACATGGGCGAGATGTGATCCTGATGAGATTGATCCTGCAAGATGCCACCACCCTCGGTCTGCGTCAAGTCCATATCTATAGCAGACAACACTTCATTCGCAGTTATTATCTTAGTATCGTTGTTTGCAACTTTTTCTTGCTCTACTTCCATGATGCTCAGTCTACTGCCTGTATTGTTCCTAGCGAATTGTTCGTTTTTGCAGATCTTAAAAGGTGTCGTCTCTTCGTTTGAACTGTACAGTAGACAACTAAAGAATTGCGTATCGCTCGTCTGCGTCTTCGAGATCGACGCGACCTGTGCGATCGACGACGAATCCGTCTTAGGCGTTTTAAAGCTGAATTCCGGTACGGAGAAGTCGGCCTTTTGACCAAGAAGCATTGGTGTACTGGTCTTGCGATAGATTTCCGGCGGTGTGCAAAATCTGCTGCCGTTACAGTCGCTTTCGCTTATAGAACACTGTTTTGATTTCTTCTCGAGGTGCTCGTGGCTGGATGGCGACGTTAGATAATTCCAGCGTTCAAACCACTTGCACGCACCTAAAGTTTCATTAAAAAATGTGAAATTTAATATAAAAAATACTCAACATTGAATATAAAAAGTCTATTTATAGATTTGAAAAATTTACACGTTATAAATCATTTAGAGAATGTTACAATGAAGAATTTTAATTTATTACTTATATAAACTTTACATTTTAAACTTAAACATTTTAACTTTCTATATTATAATCTTTTTTGTGCTATTTTCGATGCTAAGTAACAAAAAACTTTTAAATAGACTTTAAAATAGAGACAAGACTTTACAAATAAAAATAAAATTTTATAATAGAATCAAAAATATAATATATTTGACGGTCATTTCTTTCTATATATTTCTAACAGACCGTAATGTTTATTGTCTAATAAAAGAATGAAAAAGTTGTATTAAATTCTTTATACGTGATACTGAAGTATCAATAATTAAATATTTTCTGAAGGCAATAATCGCCTATAAATTGATAGAATTTTAATGAAATTTGTCCTTAAAAATTTGACTTTAAAACTCGATCATAGCGGCGTTCCACTTAACGCTCGCAACTCTCGCGAGAATCATTTGTCCTTATTTCATATTTGATAAATAACAAGAAATGATTCCACGCGTTGTGAGCGTTAAATGGAACGCAACCTATGGATGGTTTTTTAATTTTTGCAAGTAACTGTAGACTGTTTGGATCTTATTATAAATTCGTTTCGTAAATTACCAACGGACTTGAAATCTTCTCTGGATTCAAACAAATCACCGCACAGCCGGCAACGTAATGGCAAATGTTTGTCCACTATGTGACACAATAATTTCTCATCCTCTAAGTTCAATTTCGTAGACTCACACTGTCGTATTGGCAATATTTCAGAGGCGCAGAGGGAACAATCGGTGTTCACATTGGGATGCACCTTGTCCACGTGGCGATTGCAACATTTTGTGCAACAAAATATCTTCTTGCAGAACCGACAAGCTGCGTTCGCCTGTCCGAATTGAAAAGTTTTTGAAAATCGATGTGTAGTGCTTTTAGTAAATACTTTGTCTTTCAACATATCGAGATGTAATTGCTAAAACGATCAAATGTTTACTAATGTTCAACGACAAATAGTTTGTCAATATGTTCATAGGATAATAACAATGTAAACGGACATGTGTGAATATATAAATATATATACATATAAAAAATAAAAATAGACGCGAAAATCAGAGTCTATAATTTATAGCATTTATAATAGATTATACGTATTTTTTACAATAGATTTCTATTTTATATATATATTTTTAATTTATAATTACAAATTGAAAGAAAAATTTATGAAAACAATTAAAAATTATATTTGTTTTTTTTTAATTTATAAAAAGAGTTAAATAATTTTTTAGACAAATAAAAAAATAAAGAAATTTTATTGAACAGTACAAATTATGAAATCTGTTTTCGATAGATGTTCGATTTCTGGAAATTAAATTAACAGATCAGAGATTAGTTTATTTTTTAGGATAACAATGTAATAAAAATTTTTATATATTTAATAATTAGCATATATATATAATACGAAGAAATAAATTAATTGTTTCGCAATGCATTCAGTTATTATCCGTATTTTCTTCTTCCTTAGATACAAATTCAAATATTGTGACATATGAATGTGTATGTCTGTTTTCTCTTCAATATTCAATTTTCATTAAATCTAAGTTTTCATTAAATTCGGATCAGTCATTATCTGAAACACTAGAAACACTAGAAGCGCTCAACACTTCAGATGTCTCATCTGTGCATTTGTTTGCTTCGCCATTATTCTCGCTGAAATCGGTGTTGTGATCAGAAGTATCAAGCTGATATAAGTTTTGTAATCCGATGACTATTTCCTCTTCGCTACTTTCATCCTGCATAACTTTCGTTGATATGTTCGGCTCATTGCCAAAGTCATTATTTGCAGAAATCAATTTTATTTCGGATATTAATGATTCATTTTTGCATTCTATCGCCGCTTTGACGTCCAACGCACTCAAGTCGACATCAACGTTGTTTTCATTGGAAGTAGAAGCACTTTTCTCAGCTCTTTTCCTATTCATTAATAATGCTTCCGCGTAAGGCGGTGCTATGGGGGCTTGCACTGGTTCGTGGTACTTGTACTCCTTACCGTCATACTGAGAATATTTACGAACAAGATAAAATGAGATATAATATAAATAAAATATATAAAAAAGAAAACGCAAAAAAATAGCAAGAAATTTTCTTCTATTTTATTTTAACCTATCTAATTCACAGTTAAACGAGAATATATGTCACACTCACATTTAGTGGATAGCTCATATCGGAATCGGGCTGGTTGAGATCTCCACATACAATGAACGGAACGATGGTCCTATTCACTCCTGTCAATTTATCGAAATCCCATGACTCCTCCAGCATCCAAGGATTCAACATATTTGGTTCATAACCTTCTGGCTGACTGTAATCTTTACAGACTACAAACGCCTCAATGCTCGAGTTGCGGGAACTGCTGGGTTTCGTGCAATAGACATAAGGGAAAAATATTCTTAGTTGAGCATACAAAAGCGACACATCCTTGGCACGAAAGATCTTTGCGACAAATGTTCCTCCAGGTCTCAGGATGTATGTAGCTATGTTCAAAGCAGCCAGTAGCAGCTGTGATTGGATAAATATATCCATATCATGTAAACCGGTCACTACGATCAAAATAAAATTTATTAATTATTACAGAAAATTTGTATAGAGCAAGAACAAAAAAGTGACAAGATATGTACCATCAGGTGCTCCATCACACACAACTAAGTCTGCACGAGAGTTATCAAAGTGTGCAATGATCTGTTCTGCTGTACTGCTGTTAGTAATGTCACCTTGTAGTTGAATAACTCCTTCCAAGGGTGCCATTGCTTGTAAATCAACTGCGACAATTTTTGGTTTAGATGCAGGACCATTTTCTAAGGCCTTCTTATAATTCTCTCTGTAAAACAGAAATATACAATTATTTTACAAATTAAGAACAATACTTTCTTATTATAATACAATAGAATAGATTTTATTTAGTACTTGAACTTTGATAAAGTTTACTTACGTTAGCTTGCGAGCTAAGACCTGACTCCAGCTTCCAGGTGCAGCGCACAGATCCACTGCTTTGGATACTCCTGAAAGAGAAAAAATATTTTTTTCATGCAGAAACACTTCTGTCTCACATTTATTATTTATTATTGTTAATTTCACACATTTTTTTTTCGTTATCTAAATCATACATAATCTTAGTTTATATGAAACAGCTAGGAATAAAAAGTGATAATTAAAAAGAAATAAATTTATTAATTGTTATTATACCATCAAAAATATGACACTCCGAATCAATTTGGAGCAGCTTGAAAGCACTCCGGGCTCGCCATCCTTCTTCTTTCGCTTTTCTGTAATATATATCGCGTTTATCCTTCGAAGTCTTCCCCATTTTCTATTAAAATTGAACTTTCTGTTGCACAAAAATATCTGAAATTTTTTAAATAAATTTAAAGCGCTTCGAGAATGCAAAATCTTCTCTTCTTTATCTTACGACGCTTAATCATAGAAAAAAGCATGATGCAAGTGCATCATGAATGATGCACTTGTCTTATGGAGAAAAGTAGAGATCCTCCTAAAGGAGTCTTTTCATGCCGACGCTCGACGCTCATTTTTTGACGTCAAAATAAGTCATGTGATATAAATTGACGAATATCAAACGTCAGTTTTGATCACGTAACCTATTTTGACGCTGAAAATGAATGTCGTAGCGTTAGATGAAAACCAAGCCTTAATGAGAGACACAACATAAGAAAGTCGCGCGTTGATTCGTCCGCCATGTTTCAGGAATACACGCCATGCATTTGCATACCTATATTTATGTTGCTTTTAAATTTCAACAATATAATTAAAATTAAATATTTTAAAAATATTAGCAAATTAATTTTTTTTATTACGTGTCAAAATAAAACACCTAGTAAATTTACTAGGTAAAAATTACAAAAGTGAGTAAATTTACTAGGTATTAACCAATGAAATAATCAGTATTCTAGTAAATTCGTTCACTTTTATAATTTTCACCTCATTTTAAAGGAATCGATTCTGTATCTCGTTAATAAAATTATCAGTATTCTAATAAATTCGTTCACTTTTGTAATTTTCACCTCGTTTTAAGATACAGAATCGATCTCCAGAATCGATCCCCAGGTCTCCAGGGTCTCTAGAGAAAAGGTCATCTAGGCTGTGGTGGACGGTCACGCACTTTAAGCGCTTGTAATTCTGTCTTTATCGTTTTATTAGAAAATAAAATAAGAATAGAAGTATTGAAGAGCGCTGAAAGCATCCAAATCAACCGTAGCCCTAGCAAAGTGACGGCTAACTCGTATTTGAATTTTAGTTTTTCTAAATGACTATAGATGATGCATCAAGCGGAAAAAAACCATTTTGTGAACCGCGCCATCTCGCTTTCCGTGTTTCCCTCTTTACTTTTGTGATTCCTCAGTCGTCAGTCGTACGATCCTACAATGTTCATCAATATCTAGAAAAAGCAGGACAAACCAAACAAGTAGAGGGGAACGCACCTGTATATGTTAGTTGAGGATTATTGTGAATCAAAACTCAAGAATAGATCACGAAAGGAAGAAGAGAAAGTAGCAACGTGACAAAGGAGGAAACGTGTTCATACGAAGCAGCGACGAGCGACGAACTAATAGACGTTTACTTCTGAATCGACGTTTTATTCTCTGCGATCAAAAAGGTATTCAATTTTCCGATATGATTATGTACGACTAACAGACAAAGCAAACTAGCAAAACAAGGATGTCTCATTTAAGACATATAATGAAACGGGAGTTTCGAGAATAACAAATGATAAAATGGCGAATTATGATTGTGCAAAGAGGGCTAGGTTAACGACGTTGTTGTAATCCTTTCGCTTTGTGCGCAGGAAAAATTCTTGAGGGAAATACTTTTCCAATCATTAGAAGTCATTAGAAAAATGAAATTGGGATTATTTTTACAGGAGTCGTTTTTTGCATGCATTGCAAAATGTCAGATTTAGATATACTATAAAATCCAGTTTCTATTAAATCACACGTCACGATGCTAGAAGTTTTTTTTTGAGATCTTGAAAAATTGACAAATCACATTTAAACAATTCGGCCACTTGACCAATGCAATTGTTTAATTTTTTTTCTATCCAAAATCTCTGAGTAACTTGTAGCATTGTGGATACAAGGCTTATGATGGCTGTTTTTTTTGTTTTTAGAAAGCACAGTTGACTCAAATGTTATTTTTTGTTATTTATTGAGGATATAATAATTGTGTCAACTGTGTCCTATACAAGGAAAGCAGTCGATGTTAGTAGTTGTTTATCTGAACTTTTCTTATTTTCTTTTCTTATACATAGAACTTTAAAATATTGTCAACGTACAAAATAATCTTCCATTTGAATTTTGCTTATTTAAGTTATTATTAATTGCTTTGCCAAAAACTTAGAGAAACAAATAAGATTTAGCGTATTACTTTCAGTTTATGAAAGAATCTTTAAAAGTATTATAAAGCCCTGTTTCAAAATATTACTTTGTTTGATCTATAATCAAATCTGTTTTTGTATAGATGCCTAACATAAAACTACAAAGCTCTGATGGCGAGGTATTCGAAGTCGATGTTGAGATAGCAAAGTGTTCAGTCACCATCAAGACTATGCTGGAAGATCTTGGTATGGATGAAGATGAGGAAGAGGTTGTTCCATTGCCAAATGTAAATTCTGCAATACTAAGGAAGGTCATACAATGGGCTACATATCACAAGGATGACCCACCACCACCAGAAGATGATGAGAACAAAGAAAAGCGTACTGATGACATTAGCTCTTGGGATGCAGATTTCTTGAAAGTGAATATCTGC
>NW_017305779.1:5791395-5793976 GCF_001594115.1 Trachymyrmex septentrionalis | reverse complement strand
TGTGTTAATATATGTTAATATATAAATACTTAACGAACATTTATGTCATAATGAATAATAATGAAGGTTGTTGAAAGTATTAGATTTTTTAAAACTTTTAATTTGTGTTTGTTGCTTAGGTGGATCAAGGAACTCTCTTTGAATTGATTTTGGCAGCTAATTATCTTGATATAAAAGGTCTTTTGGATGTTACATGCAAAACTGTTGCCAATATGATCAAAGGCAAGACACCAGAAGAAATACGCAAAACATTCAATATCAAGAATGATTTTACAGCTTCTGAAGAAGAGCAAGTGCGTAAGGAGAATGAATGGTGCGAGGAAAAATAAATAGAATTGCGATTTTTTACAGTCGCTGATAATTTTTGAATGTTAAATAATTCATTGCGTTACTAGATGTCGGACTTAATCGGAGCTCCATTACTTTAAGAAATTTTTGTGTGAAATTTTTTTTGAAAACGGATAAAATCCTAATTAATTATAGTCAAAATCACTGTATGAACGTATATCACGTAGGTCCATTGTTATTTATTTCAATTAAATAAAGATAGAATAATTGTGAATTACTTTATGGAATATACTTACACATATTTCACTCTTAAAATTTAATAGAATTCTTGGACATTACCGATAATGTCCAAGGACAACATTTGAATCTCTGTGAAAGCTTCTAGCATACGACTTTAGACAACGCTGATGATTTTATATAGTGTAATATTATAAATTTATATTTTAGAACATATTATATACACGTGTGTTTAACGATATTAAAAATAAACTTAAAAGTAATTATTTATACTTTTAATTATTTACTTTCTATTGCATCTTTGAAATCCTTAAAAAACTAACTAAATTTTAAATATAAATATAAAAATCTTGCCAATATTAAATTTTGCAAATCGATTCTTGTAATTTTCGCATTTATATGTAACTTGTAAAATTACAAGTTGAGAACCCATGATTTCTAATGTCAAAATATAATCTGCAATGGGCTCAATTTAAACAAATGTTTAGTCTTATTCGTGTTATTAAAAAAAACTTTATCAATTGTTAGAGGAATACATTTTTGAAATGTAATGCTAATGGGTACGTTAAATCTGTACTATGAGTCAATAAATAAATTAGTATATTAATATCAGCAACTATATACGTAATAATTATATAGATTTGTATTTGTAATATAAATCAACATTTATTTCTAAATGTATAGAAGTACAGTATTTAAACAATGTATTCATTAAGTTATTCACGTTTTTTTAGTTAATTGTAACGATTATTGTTAATTTGTTAAAGATTAAACACAAAATGATAGAAGCAGTCCCAAACTTTACACAATAAATGCAATTGACTTTATCTTGATAAACCAGCTACAGAATATCATGATTTGGAAAATGTTAAAATTATAAGTTACAGAAAACTAAAAGCAGCAAAGGAAATAGTTTCTAATAATTTCAAATATATATGTTCCGAATTTATTGGTATTGACTATTGATATTTTGGAGTACTATGAGTGTGCTTTCTATAACGCTTGGGTAAAGTATGATTCTAATCAGATATATTTAATTGGATAATTTATTGTTCTGGGTGTTTGTTGAATGGTGAATTTATATTTTGATAGAATATAGATCTATCCTTTCTTAGAATTTTTCATATATATAAATTATAAAATACTCCAAGATTTTTATAAGATATCTCATTCTATTATATTTGAAAAAATATCTTAACTTTTCAGATTTTATAAGTTTTTAGCATAAATTATAGGATAAGAAATCTTATAGAAATCTTAGAATATTTCAGAATTCATATATGAAGAATTATAAAAAAGATATAGACTTTCTCAGTATTTCTGAAAAATGTTTCTATTTGTGTAAAGAATTTAAGAAATTTTCTAAAAAAATTATAAAATTATTCAGAATTTCTGAAAAATTCTGAAAAATTACATGAAAAATTCCGAGAAAAATTTTAAGAGTATGTAAATGTAAATTATACATAATTATATATACATATCTTTATTATGCGCAATTTGTAACTGTAGCACGTACTATAAAGCAATTTTATTTATCGACAACGTTGAAAAATTGCTTTTTCTTTATGTATGTATGTATTAAGTTTATTTCTGGAACAATTATACATAGTTGCTTATTTTATTATAACGTCGCAAATAAACTAAAAAAAGACATTTTTACTTTCATGTGTTAAATTGAGTACGGCAACAGAACTCTCGCCGCTACGATCTGTATTTGAAAATTCTTAAGGTAAGTACATATATATTATTAGCATTGTTCGTTTTGCCTCTCAGGAGCTGCTCGCTCCGAATAAACCCAGCGTACTTAAAATATAAGATTCACACTACGTACGACATCCATCATACAACATCTGACATTCATTGTTACGATGAATGTCGGACATAGTGAGAATCCTACATTTCATTAGATGTAAAATAAGAATAGAAAGACTGAAAAGCGCAGAAAGCGTCGAAATCAATCGCAGCTTTCATCTTTCTTCTACGTTTCCAGGTTTTCGCTTTAGATCCGGTAGCCTATCATCAATAACTATCTCTTTATATTTTTTGTTATATCTCG
>NW_017305779.1:5788620-5791295 GCF_001594115.1 Trachymyrmex septentrionalis | reverse complement strand
GCTTTTTAGATCCGGTAGCCTATCATCAATAACTATCTCTTTATATTTCTTGTTATATCTCGTCTTCTCGCTATTCTTTGCTATTCCCCATTAATTACCTCTATATATTCCTTTCCTGAGAAAGCGTTAATATTAAAGTGAGAAGAATTGCGAATAATTAATATTTTTATTATGACAAAAGATAAAACCAAATTCATTATATTATATATTGCAAACTATTCTACAATGTGCTTTTTTTTCCTGTTTCTTGCTTTTTGCTATTTTTTACATCTTGTTTTTTTTTCTTGTCTGATTTTTTGTTTTATATCGTCTAAGATAAAAGTTAACGAACTTCGGAAGAAACAGGAAATACATAGCAAGAAATGCAATTGCCAATAAAACGGTGCAAAAGGGGAAAAAGCAAGAAACAAAAAGCGCATTGTAGAAGCTACATAGATATAATTAAAAACACAAAAATAAGTAAAATAATTATGACATAAGAGGCCCAATTCAAATAATCAAGGTAACATGGCGGCACGCCATGATATTACGTTCTCATTGGCTGCGTTCAGCAGAAAAAGCAGCTTTGCAACTGTGTAAAATTCTTCAATATGATTGGTTCTTACTTTTGATTCCTTATAGATCTAAATGTATAAACCAATATATCATATTGAAGAATTTTACAGCAGTTCCTTTCTCTGCTGAACGCAGCCATTAGGTGCATGAGCTCTTTTACCTTTAGTCTACATTTTTAGATCTAATAGAATATGCCAATCAAATGCAAGAGTTCACTGAGCGCTCAGTGAGCAATCGTGCTTCTGGATGCACTTATTGGCTGTTAGAAATGTATGTGACTTTTCATTATGTATGATAGTGTATGAGTGTGTGTGAAACAATGTGTGGTGTGAGCTGAAGCTAGTGTGAGCGCTAGGGCACAGATTATTATTCCGTGCGTTTGGAGTATATGCCGCACGTGTACTACTAAATGTGAGGTTATGTGACATAGAGATGACCAGCTCTTGTTACTGTTGATGAAACAATTTTTTTCGTGAATACAAAAAAGGTAAGCTGCATAATATAAACAAGATATTATCTGTGTGATCAGTGTTCTATCTACTATCGACTGTATTTATATCCCTTCATTTATTTTACTTTCAAATGAACATCTAATAATCTTACAATAATCTTATTTTTCAGAGAGCACCGTTAAAATGTCATCGTGGAAGAAAGCTGCGAAGATGAGTCAGAAGACTCACCGGGAACGTCACCAACCAGAGGCCCGCAAACACCTGGGGCTGTTAGAGAAAAAGAAAGACTACATTATCAGAGCCAGGGACTTCCAGGAAAAGCGAGCGACAATCAAACTTCTAAGAAAGCGTGCACTGAATAAGAATCCAGATGAGTTTCATTTTCATATGATTAATTCCAAAGTGATGAATGGCGTTCATCGAGAGAAGGACAAGGAGGATCAGCATACATCTGAACAAATCAAGCTAATGGAGACACAGGACCTCAGATATGTAGCATACAAGAGGAACATTGAGGCAAAAAAGATAGATAAGTTGCAGAGTCAGTTGCATATGATTGATGCAGCCAACGAGACACCGAATCAGCATATCTTTTTCTTGGACGACGATGAGATGAAGAATTTTGACCTAGCCAAGAAATTGGATACACATCCAGCGCTTCTGTCCAGACGCACAAATCGGCCTACTTTAAATGCAATCAAAAATATGAAGCTACCGGAATTGGATAACAAAACTATTGCTAAGTTCGAGCAAAAGAAACACATGACTTATAAAGAACTCGAAAAGAGGATTGATAGGGAACTTGAGCTTACAGTCGTGCAACAGAAGCTTGAGGTACGCAGAGCGCTGAAAGATAAGAAAGTCAGAAAACCGAAACTAGTGAAATCTGGCTCGAAGGATGCCGCTCCTATTTATAGATGGAAGTTTGAGAGAAAACGATAACTTATTTGTGTATTATAAAAATCAATTAATATATAATATTAGTCAATTAATTCTGAATATCAAATAAAAATTTATATGCAACTTTTATCACTCGTTTAACGTCTATCAGTTGATAATAAAAATTCGCATGTTTTGATAAAATAATTAATAAGTTATTTTATTAAAGAATAATTTAATAATAATAACGATGAAATTTATTTTTAATTTGTATTACTTATTAGTAATTTATTTATTATATTCATATAATAAAATATTTAGACAAAAAATAAAATATTAAAAAATGTGTAATAAATCATCACTGAAAAATCTTATTAGTATAATAATTTGGCCAAGTGCGTTACTCATTTAGTCTACTATCTTTATTTATCTCGCTATCGTTTCGTAATTTTCACAAATTTATTCATCTTTTGTAATATTTTTAGTTATATCTTACGTTATATCTTATTAATTATTTCTTCCACTATTCCACAGTTATTTTTCTCTTTGCAACAATCACAATTACGATCGTCATTTAATTGGTATTGTTTCTTCAAAAATTTCCGATATTTCGGTGATATCCTCCGCTTCTTCTGGCCTTTCGCTTGTTTCCTTAACATTCATTTCCGACGTTTGCACAATTGTTGATTCGCTGGATGTCGACTGTCTGCTTTCTGCCAAAGATGTTTCTTCGATTGTCATGTCCGTCATTCTCATTATGTCGTCAATGTCATCAGTTGACATCATCGA
>NW_017305779.1:5784069-5788520 GCF_001594115.1 Trachymyrmex septentrionalis | reverse complement strand
TTCGATTGTCATGTCCGTCATTCTCATTGTGTCGTCAATGTCATCAGTCGTCAATATCATCGGCAATTCTGTTGATATGCTTATACAGTCGTAATTAATCTGCCAAAGTCGTTTCTTGGCGTAAATGTCGAGGCGAGGGCAAGCCGTAATAGATCTGTATGGAAAGATCATATTTTTAAAAATTGTAGATTGATAACAAATATTTAGAATTAAACTATTACTGCTATTAGCTTCAACTGAATGAAAATAATTCGTCTTATTGTGAAAATAATTGCCCAATAAAAATCCCAATTAAATTAGCTCAAGACAAATTTTGGATTTCATTGGTTGCAAATTTCTAAATATTTCTTAAATAAGCAAAATAATTATCTTAACACATACGTAGCAGATTGGCTGAGTTCTAAAACGTTGACACATGCAGTCGAGAAAAGACAACCGGGAACAAACTCGCAAAACTGGAACGCCTGAAAATCTACAAAATAAGTAGAAACAAAATGCTTACGTATAGAAATGTAATGGTTCTCTTTAAATCATATATAGTATATTGCTATCGTCTTATAGCGTTTTTTATTGAATTAGTGTACACTTAGTGCACATTAAAGCTGTTGTACACTATTCTAATCTAAATGTAAAAGTGAGATATCTCAATTGATAAAATGCCCAATGTGTATTTTATCAAATAGCACAATAAAATGTATTAAATATTTTGTGGTTTTATTTATTTTTATGTTTTTATTAAACGTAGGGGAAAATGGTAATCGGTTGTAATAGTAGAGAATCAATTGTAACATTTGTAACATACACAATACACACACAAAACACATACACACATCCTAAGCAGAACAATAAGTCATTTTGATCATTGATATCAAAATGATATCAAAATGACCCTAGAATGATTATTAAAAGTCATTTTTCAATCATTTCCGATTTATTTTAATGTCATTTTGATATTATCGTGACTTAATTGTTGTTCTGTTTGATCATAATAACTTCATCTATGACGAGGCTGAATTGCACGATTGCATAGCTTCAACAGAAATAAGTTATTGACGAAGAACCGAGTGGGCGCATGCCAGTGAAAACTTATCAATACCTGTTTATTTGGAATCAATGTTAAATCGTAAATTTTGTTATTCGCTGTTATTTTGTTTCAACTCATCCCATCACGATTTGTTATAAAATCATATTGTTCGATGTGATCTATATATATACATCAAGTTTTGCAATAAAGTATGTATTAATTAATAAGTTTATTGCTTACATGTGAGTCTAATGGAAACAAGCGGCGGTGATTGCAAAAGTAACTATTACAGTGATTGATTGTAACCTATTATAATCATATTATAATTTGTATTATCAATTGTGAAGATGTGAGTCTATCTTTTACGGAGAATGTCAAGAAGATTGGTTGCAGTGCGCAGAATACAGAAAATGAGCATATTCAAGGTGCGCAGATAACAAATTTTTCATTTGTCTTAATTAAATGATTGAATATTTGATCATTAACAACAGTTATTTTTACTTACAATGTTTGAGACCTCACAGTTATTATTTTTTTGTTTTTTTTTTCATGTTGCTTGATGTTCATTAGTATAGTGTTGATGTGTGACAATTGACACCCTGAGGTGGTACAATTAACACCACCGTAGTGTCAATAGTAACAAGTTGTGGCGGTGCCTTTAATGGTGAATATTTTTTATAATTTATTGTTTTTCTATCTTTATAATTATTAACTTTAATATCTATTATGTTATAATCGACTCCAAAGAAGTTTCTTTTTACATAAAATTAAGATTTCCTGTGATTTATAATAAACTAGTTAGCCACAAAAATATCTTTTTTAATTATAACCGATATCACTCTCCTCTACATCTTTATGTCGATTTGTATACAATGGCTTTAAAGTGCACTGAGTGCGCGCTAATTCTCTGCCAAAAATTCTCTGAAAAACGCTATTAAATTCACATTCTCAAATACTCATAGATTAGCATAGATCAAAATTAAAAATACTAACTCGTAACTATTCTGGTACTGATTATGTCCGAATTCAATGCGACATCCACTTTCAGTCCGTTCTCCTGATATGCGAAATTGACACATACTATAACATAAGACACCTATAGTAATTCAATTTTTTATTTATGTTAAATATTAAGCCGAATTTAGACTCACAATTTTTCCGCTCTTTAGTATACAGGATCATCACGCTTTGACAACAAGAACAGGAGGAAGACATGGAGCAATTGCATGATTGTCGCGTAATCGAGATCGTTCTATAAATCAGGAATCCTCTTGATATGCTGGTATCTAATAAATGTTTTCGTATTTAGTTTTAGATAAAAAAAATGTAATATATATAATATATAATAAAATAAATCCAAATACGCATCAAAAAATTATATAATGGATGAAAAGCTAGCACAATTTTTTTAGATAATTTTACAAATTGCTGGATAAATCGTGAGTCAAAATAAAATTTTCTCATCCGATATATTATATTATGATTAAAAGTTAAAATAATTGCACTAACTTGTATTAACGGAGATAATTTTGCGAAGGAGACACAACCAGATAAAGATGAGAGCACTAATGCTACGCAGATTCATATTTACACATTACGTTAATAACCAACACGTGCGTAATTATATTTACTCATTAACGAGTTCCAGTGATGGCTCGTTTTACACTAAACGCTTTCTGCCTTTCACATTCCGTCCGCCATGTATACAGGATGCTATCACAAGCTATTGTATTGTGAGCCTTTAGAAAATGTCCGGAACGTTTTTGTCCACCTGAATTATATAGCGTAAAATTTACCATTATACTCTCGTAGGAAGCATTTATTGTTCCCTACATGTTCCTTATATATACGAGATAAAATAATGCACATTCTTATAACAATTAAGGATACTGTACATCAAACTACAAATGTTACAAATGTATACATACATCGTTTCTCCCACATTATTTGATATTTGAATAATATTTAAAATTTAAATAAAAAGAATGTATTATATTACGCAATTTTTTGTAATATAACGGAAATATAACGTGAATTGAAAGGATAGCATGCATTTCTTCTTTCTTACAATAAAATAAGCATACATGATTTTCTAAGAATGTATACAATTATTTATTAAAACAATAATTATTAAATAAAAATTGATCAAGAAATTAACAATTCGATCAAGACAGGTCTTAGTGTCTAATAGTATTTTTACAAAAATTTTATTAGGCACCAAGACCAGTCTTGACAAAATATGGTCTTCTTCGCTTAATTGCATTTATTAAAATATAATAACAATAAATACGCATACATGGCACATAATTCATACTATCATTATCCGTTAAAAACAATTTTTAGTATATATCGTCGTCGTCATCGTCGTCATCGTCATCATCATCATCCTCGTCATTGTCATAGTCATCATTATCATCCACATCTTCCGGAAAAAGTTCCACTTGACCCAAACCACCTCCGTCTTCTGGTTTTAACAGAGCTAATCCGTTTGAACCGAATCTAAGACAATCTAAACTAATCTGTGGAAATATAGGAAATTGACAAAATTATGTAAGTCATTTTTATATATATTGTATATTATATATTATATAAGAGAGAGAGAGAGAGAGAGAGAGAGAGAGAGAGAGAGAGAGAGAGATCGACATATTGTTTATATCACGATAAAATATGCAAATTTTTTATCTGCATTTGTTAGATCTGAAAATTTGTATATAGCATGAATAATATTCTTTAGGCAATGAACTTTCAAATCTGACCTTAAACAGTGTAGTATCCTGGAACTTTCCTTCCATGTTGAGACAGAGATGAATATTTCTGCCTTGAAAATCAATATTATAAAATCGGACGCACGCTCTGATCGGTAGCCTTGGGACAGGAACACATATCGGTCTAGGATTCTTTCCTATAATAATAAGACAAAATAAGAAAATATAATAAATATAGATGTATAAAAATGATTTATTTTTTTTTTATATATAAATTATCTCAAAATTAATTGATTATTGGTTTATATTCTATACGTATTCACTTACCAGAAACAGTTCTCGTGTAAAGAATTCTGTCGTTCATCATGATATTCGCGGTGAAGCTAAACTCGTCAGGATCATATGTAATGTTCACGCAAGCTTTTTGTTTCCACGTATCGTATAGAATTCTTGAACAGCATGAACAGACACCACCGCTACACTGACAAGGTCTGTTTGTGATGACTGTGTCATTTTCCGATGCTGATGAATTTGAGACCTGCCTCAAGAGTATCTTTACTTGCTCCAGATCTTCTCGCGATTTTGAGAGATTTTCGAGCTCACTATTAACAATTTTTTTTGTCGTAAAATCTTCGTCGGCCTTTAATTCTGGCACTAAGCATGATTGCACGAGAACAATGATCAACAAGAACCAGCAGACAGTCTTCATTTTGCGTTCTTGA
>NW_017305779.1:5782201-5783969 GCF_001594115.1 Trachymyrmex septentrionalis | reverse complement strand
CTGGCACTAAGCATGATTGCACGAGAACAATGATCAACAAGAACCAGCGGACAGTCTTCATTTTGCGTTCTTGTCTGGCGTTCAATGGAAACAAGAGGACATCTCCTCGAGATGTGCCTCCTTGCTGGGCGATTGGAACTCGACTGGCCAGTTAACGGACATTTATACTGACCCAGTTTTACGGTGAAATTTAGGCTTGGCTTGCTCGCCCGCATTTTGTTATTGACTAGAACTCGAAGAAGCAATAGGATTCTGTGGAAGTGCTGTCATCTCATATATCTTTAATCGTTAAATATGGCAGAAATAAAAATTTATGATAAAATGTAACTATTTGTTGAGAACTAAATTAATATGATTCACCATTGATATTGATAATGCTAAGTTTTTGAAGATATTGTCTGTAATTAAAGCAAAAACTTTATTTAACGACGGAAAGAAATGTAGTCTAATTTGTAACAGTTGATACTTACATGCACTTGATGTTTAATAATAAGACGAATTTAAATATAATTGTAATATATATTTTATATACATTATATACATATATGTACTATATGCCTTTACATCATACATGAATACATCATATATATCACATATATTATTTTATAACGATAAATCAAATATATTAACTGTAATACATAATAAATATATTTACAACATTATAATAACGTCTTATATATACGTAATTTTGTAATTGTGGCATCATATTTTTAATTGACCGATATTATCTTGCGCCTCGAGAGTCATATTTGAAGTATTGTTTGGAAAGCCAACAGAACTTGGCTCGAAATCCACTGGATCGTATATTTCTGGTCCGTTTACTTCTGGTTTTATCACTGTCAGTTGAGGAATACTACTGTTATCATCGGGCTTTAGCCAAGAAATTCCATCTGCGCCAATCTTTACGCAATCAAAGTGCAAAATTAAGATTGGCCACGATACCACACGTGCCTCTAAATCAATGCACGCATGCAGATTTCTACCGGACAAGTAGATATCGAAGACGCGTACGCAGAAGGATATGAAGGGTGGATAGAAAGGCACGCAGAATGGTATTTGAGCTATATCTGTGAATTAATTTATTACATTATGCAATGAATGTATACAAATCTACATAATTAGTTGAAAGCTTGTTAATAATAAATTTTGCAAAAAGTTCACACTCACCAGAGATGAAATTGGTATTAAGAAGTTCTCTTTCATTTACTGTAAGTTTGAGATTCATGGCAAGATCCTTAGAGTAAAAGGTAATATTAGTGCAGGCATGATGGTCGATATTAAATGTAGTTATATTGATGCCACTACAACAGCTACATCTAAGATCTTCACAGCTGCAGTTTGCTCCATGGAAACCAATCCCAGGAAAAGAATCACGACCGACATATTCCAATGCGCCTTTCAATGCCAAACGCGTGTTCGGATCGTAGAATATATTGAAATTGTCTGAAAAAACAATTTGTACAAAGTATATTAAACATATGGAAAAAATGTGCTAATAAAAAATTACAAATCTTCTTTCTCTTATAAAATTATAATTTATAAAGATAATTAAAAAGAAATAAATTTATCTAAAAGGAAACGATATTAAATGTAATTTGTTATTAGTTGTGCATTTTGTATTTAATTCGTGCATTTTTATGTAATAATAATTATATTTATTCCTATTATAATAATCACATTAATATTTTTGTTGCAATATAATTATATATTTGTATTGTATTGTATAAAAAATAATTTTGATTTATAATTTAATTTTATGCTATAATTA
>NW_017305779.1:5759720-5782101 GCF_001594115.1 Trachymyrmex septentrionalis | reverse complement strand
TTTTGATTTATAATTTAATTTTATGCTATAATTATATATATAAGTGTTTTTTATAGCATTTAAATTGTTGTTTCACATATTTTTCGTAAGCGCTGTTTTTTTATCAACTATAAAATATTGATTAAATTAAGCAAAAAATATTTATTAATTAATTAAGTTGTTTCTCACCAATGTAATTGCTCATAGAGGTACTCTGGGCACCTAACGCTAGTAGAGATACAAGTAGCCACTTAATTAACATGATGGCACAACTGCACAACCTGCACGCTTCAATGCTAATGGAAGACTGAAATTGGGCTCACGTTGGACCAAGACACAGAGACATCTGTTCATTAATTATGCATCAACTTTCAATAGTAGGTAAAATAAGAATGCTTAATTATCACGCTTAAGTGATGATTCACGATGCAAAAAGCAATCAACGACAAAGACATAAACACACTTTCATTTTTATTAAAAATCTAAGTTTTAGATAATTATTAAACCTGAAGGAACTCACTAACTCGAAAATTTGAAATTTTGCAAAAAGTACTATGCATGTACTGCACGAAAATCAAATTAGATGTTTTTTTCATTTTGACGATAAAATGGTTTTAAGGATGCAAGTATTTCTCTAACAAAACTTGATTTTTTATATTTTTACTTATTATATGTATTTTTAAAATCACAAAGAACATTGAGAAAATTAATTCTTAATTTATAATAATAAAGATAAAATTAATTATTAATTAATTCTTAATTTAATGCAATATTATCCAAAATGGTACATCTAACAAGCAGCAATTCTAGGTTTCACATTACGTAACAGAATTTAAAATTTTATTCCATGATTTAAGAAAATATTAAAGATAAGAGTCCGCTTGTCTTCATGTGTGTTATTATCATGTTTGATTATTAAAATTTATTTGTGTATTTATTAGTATACAACTCTTATCTTTAATTTTGTTGTACATATTAAGCAGTGTCAAATAATCTTAACTTTCTCTGTTGCGCAACACGAGAGCTTAAATCCTTAAATCATTGCATGATAAAAAATATATTATCATTTGTAAAAAACTACACTCAGCTGTATAAAACTACTGACAATTTTAGAAAAACTTTTCTGAAATATCGTGTTTCGAAAATCTCATAAAATAATTAAAAGTATTAACATGTTTTTATAATAATTAATTATTACAATATTATCCTTCCAAAATTTTCTGACAGAATTAACTTTAATTATTTAAAAAATATATTAAAAGTTTTTATACAGAACTTTAATAATTCAAATCAATTTAAATCAGTATTTCATTCAATTAATTAAAATTTAATTATAACAAAAATTTAATAATTAAAAACTAAATTAATAATTATACATATGAAAGGTATATACATATACAGCGCGTTATATTTATTTATTTATTACAGAGTCAATAAATAACTTAATAAATACATAAATCATAAATATTCATTTGCTCTTAATAAATAACATTAAACTAATCGAGCAAATTATTATGGCTGAGGTCACGAATAATTCGAGATATATTATATATATAATATGTATAAATCTTCCTTATAAACAGAAAATTCTCTGCATAATAAAATAAAATCCTTCTAGAATTTTGTTTCCAATACATAAATATTTTCTATTTACGCAATTCTATTTGAGCCTTCTCTTAAGAAAGCTCTTCCATCTTCGCTGTAAGATCTCGTATTTCAGTCTCCATATTATTCAATAAATATAAAATTAACTACAGTAAGAAATAAGATAATTGTGATAGCGAAAAGTAAACTGCTTATTTTCCAACAATCCAATTATTGTAAAATAGTAGCTGTAATTGTTAATAAACTTTTGTTTACAATTATTGTAATTAAAAAATAATGCAATAATTAGGATGTCGTAGAAACATACACCCGTTTTTAGCGAAATTGCATGTCAAGAAACGTTGACTCTTCCAATCTTATCATCACTGTCACAATTATATCAAAATCTACCGAATCTTCGCTAATCCAAACAAAACATCTTGAGTTTTGTTAGATCGACGAACTCATGGTCAGATAAGAAGGACGAGCTTTCTTTAATTTCCAATTATCCTACTGACTGGAGCAACGATCTGTACACTTCAAAGCCTCATAACTTTGCTTTGACGATTTCCGCTATAATGCCTCTTCCTGGCAAGAAATCCCAATTCAAGACCGTAATCCTCATCATCATGCTCGACATTAGTTTGATTGGACTTTGTATTTTCTTTGCTCTTCTTCTTTTTACCACCTGTATCTATAAGAGCACTCAACATGGCATTTTCTTCCTCGTCATCATCGTCATCATCATCTAAATCGGCAAAATCTTCAGCCTTTTCGTCCTCATCATCGTCGTGCTCTTCATGCTTCTCATTATCATCCAGTTTGTCGTCGTTCTCTTCATCTTCGTCTTCGTCTTCATCTTCATCATCCTTATCATCCTCATCATCGTCTTCAAGACTATCATCCTCGTCGTCGAGGTCTTCATCATCATCATCATCATCATCATCATCTAAAATATCGTCATCGTCATTATCTTCATCCTTAATAGGTTTCTTCGCTGGTTTCTCAGGATCAAGAATGGCGTTTACGCTAGTCGATGTCACCGTTGGTTTCTTCTTGTTTCCAACGACTCCCTTCTTCACTTTATTGACAATCGGCACTTTATCGGGTTTCGCAGTGTACACGATTTTGTTGGAGGATTCCGTGATTTGTTCATTATTCTCATCAGTACTGTCTTCGATATTACTCTCGGTCAATCCTGTATCTTCTTCTTCTTCTTCTTCTTCTTCTGCTTTAAATGGTTCCTGAGTACCGTCGTGTTCCTCGTAATTAGTTTCCTGCTCGTTGTTGAGCAGCTCATGATCCTCCAATGATGCGGGAGTCGTTGGTCGCGCTAGAATTGGTATAGTGAATTCCAATAACGGTGCCGCGGTAGTAACTTTAGGTTTTGTCGGCACATCGTCATCGCCAGTAAAGATATCCAATAAAGCACTGAAACCTAATGGATCGTCATCGTCATCGTCATCATCTGATTCTTGTGCATCTACTTCCGAGCCATCGGGAACGGAGTTCGTAATGGGTCTTTCATCATCTTCATCTTCGTCGTCATCATCCGAACCTAGCCCGAAAAAATCATCGTCGTCGTCTTCTTCTGAAGCAGCATCTGTCTCGACAGTTGGAAGTGGTTCGGCTGGTCGAAGCTTCAGACCATCTGGACCGAATCTGAAATTCAAGATCAAATTACGAAACACTATTTTTCATACAACATAGTTCTCTAAGAAATAGAACGTTTAGGAAAAAAAGGTGCCTCAGAGAGCTGTATTGTGTGAAATATTTTAATAAATAATTTACGTATTAAATCTTTTTATCTTTCTTCTCTTTACGAATTTATCTTGTATTTCATAAAGGAGAAAGAAAATTCAAATTTATATACTATATTTTTTTTTTCATTGTAAGTACCTGAAACAACTAACACGAAGAGTAGCTTCTAACTCGGTAGGAGATTGCAGTTCCAAACCGAGGCACGCTTTAAAATGATTCTTCGCGTCGCGTTGAATGGAATAAATTCTGCCACAAAATTTGGTGAAGCCACCAGGTAGCGGTACGCACACAGGCTTTGGATTCTTTCCTGAAATTTATAATATTCGATGCACATACAAGTTAAACTTTATATATTATAATTCTTTCAAAATCTTTCACCGAAATTTCGAAATAATGTACATCTAATAAATAAAAAAAATAAATAAATAAAATATTAAAACAATTTCATTAAAATATAAGTATATGCAGGTGTCTCAGATACTTATATTATCTGTACGTCATGATATCTGGAACCTGTATAATTCAAACAAATTGAGGTCGTCAAACGCGATTAAAAAAGAAGATAAACTCGATGTCGAAAAACTGTTTGTGTAAATACTTTCGCTCCGCTAGACTGACACGAATTCGTCGAGTGGCGCCTGTACGTCACTGTTGACTTCGTAATACGTTTTTTCATGAACGCACATACCGGAGAAATCACATACGGAACTGGCACGATAATATGAAATTAACTAGTATAACGAAGCAAAAGTATTTTTTATGTAGTATTGCACAGTTTCGCATTCTTTAAAAGGAAGTAAAAGTTTCAAATGCCATATATGCCATGCGTTCTATCAACAAATTCCAATGACAATGACAAACATACTATCGGGTGAAAGTCGAGTTATAACTTCCTGGACGTTACGTTAATATATATCTACCAAACGTTGATTCACTCGCAATTAACACATTTTTCTTGTCAATATTGTCGAGCGGTACACGTGCATGATTTAGTCTTTTGCAAGGCACGTGACATAAATTGTTCATCAAATAAAGAGATATATACTCTCAACGTCTATCAAGCTTAGTTTTTTCATAATTTATAACTGTATTATTCCAAATCAACAATTACAGGAATCACGCAAATGAAAAAAAAATCTTATTGTATTTCATTAGAAATTTTCTATAATTATTCAATACTATTTTTTGTTTTTTTCGTTTTGTAATATTAACGTTATTATAAACGTTATTATAAACGTTATTATAAACGTTATTATAAACGTTAAAATTCGGACTCTGCCATTTATTTAAATTTTCTCTATAATAAATAATTCACAGGAGATGTTGATTAATCAGAGAAAGTGGCAGAGAGAAAGAACTGTTAATCGTCACTAATGAATGTGATTACCATTAACAATCGTGCTGGTTAATATGTTGTCGCCAAAGCTCAGTTGGACTGCTAAATTGTCACCCTGAAGATACTGCAACGAAGCGCATCCTAGAATTTCAAATCAGAAATTCTTTATCAGAAAAAAATATTTATAAAAAATACATATCATAAGTTTTATTATGAAGAATTGCAGAAAAATTGCAGAATTATATTTTATTATGAAAAAATGCAGAATTAAATTCTATTTCATGTAAAATATAATAACATGAAATAGGGTAACTCCGGCAAATATGCCGCGCTGGGATTTACATCGCAGAAGTCAGAAAAAAAAGGAGTGGGATTATTAATGTTGTATTAGGGAGTGTTATATTTCAGTATTGTGTTATGATTTCAGTTTCTTACTGTTAATATTAATGTGAATACACATTATTGTTGTTGTGAGTTGAATCGATTTGTCACTGTAATAAGTAGCGTCATTATAAATTATAATTTATATAACAATAATTACTGTAGGGCGCTTAAAAGACATAGTGGTTATTTCGTGATAAATAAATGTAGAAGAATAGTAAAGCATGTTGTATAGCGAAATACAAGTGCTTTGCTCTTGTATACTTTGTTTAGTTTATTATTTTGTATGTTCTACCTGTTCGGGATATACAGCATTTTTAGCGGGCGGGATTTATGCCCAAAGTAGCTCAGATTGGATTCAGTGCAACAAACACGTTACATGATATGTACCTCATGTAATAACACTTGTAATATATGTAGGAAGATTGTAATTATTATCTATTATTTCATATACATATTTATCATTCTTATTCATTAATAAAACTTTGTAAACATATTTTAATTATTGTGTCATTTTACGTTTTATTTATAAGCATTATAAATTTTTTATGAGCCGTAACATACCCCCCTTCCCCTATGAGAAGTTATATATCCCTATGGGAAAAATTTTGCCTACGGCAAAAATCCAAGGGTTTCAAAAAGTTCTTTTTTTAATACAAAACATAAATATCTTAGATTTCTAATTTTTTTTTTCATAGTAGTAGACAGTATAAAGTTTTTACTGATATAGTTTATTCATTTACCTTAAAAATAGTAAATAATACTTAATAAATTAAGTTTTTGTTAGGTGCGGCGTACATATCGGAGTTACCCTAACGCATAATATATGATATAGCACGGTACTACAGATAACAAACGCATTAAAATTTAAATGCAGTATGGGAACGCAAGTATATAATCATATATTTGCCTTTCCATACTGCACTTTCATTTTTCATGCACAATTACATTGCGTGATAATTACCCGGTCCTTTCAGCTGAACAAGCGGTATGTGAAAGTCGCGACAGCAATTGCAAATGTTCTCGTTGCAAGTGCAGTATCGATTTACGCTATCAGTCGCTTGTTTTAGCGACATCGTTGATAAATCTATGTCACTCTGTTTTACATTATTCGCGGCACGAGCCACTCGATGCGTCGCCTCATTGTGATCTGTGAACATTTTGTAATTTAAAGCCATTTTAAACCTACAAAATTCATGTCAAAATTCAGAAATCCTGTCTATAATTTTATGTGGCGTGGAATACGAGCAAAATTTAAAAGTATATACATAAAATGTATATTAAAAAATACATACGTGCAATAAAATATACATATATAATTTTAAATAGAAATTTTGAAATCCTGAAATTTTTTAATTTAAGACAGTATAAAATGAGCTTTAAATAAGATGATTATTGCTTATTTTTATATATATTTATATGCACAATAAAATCTGTATAAAAATGTATTTCTATGTTTTCGACATTTTTATTTTTGCTTTTCTATTATTATTATTTTTTTTTTTCATAAAGTTGTTTTTCTCACCAATTACTCGGCCATAAGCCGCAAAGGCCACCAACAAGAGGATCAGCAACAGCTCAAAAATCGTCGATAATCGCATCTTTCCACTCTGTTCTGGAAACAATGCCAAAAACATGTGATGCATTTATAATATTACTGTGAAAAATACCCATTTTATATGTAGTGGCACGCACGTTCCAGTCTTATTACAGTTTCTTTCGGCCGATTCTGATAAAAAGGCACGACAATAAGAACCATAAAAGATAGATTTTACGCACGTGCCGTAATTCTAAATTAGCATGACGAATGTCATTTTGTAGTTTTATATCTGCTTTATATAGTATATTTTCCAATTATATAATAAAATTATTTTCAAACATTAAATTTTTTAACAGATAATAATCAGTATATATCTCATTTTATCTCTCACTAATCAATAAAATGAAATATTTACACATTGTATTTGAATTAACTGCAAACTTTTTTTAAAAGCCATTCAATAAGCCGTTGATTAAGAATTTCCAAAACTTTTAGGTCTTCTTTCACATAATTTTAATAAAACATCTAGATACTTATATTTTACATACAATTACTAAACTTTTTCTCGAAAGCTCGTTTTGTCGATTAAGCAACTTTTGAGATCACATTGATCAATTTTACGCAGTGTGCATTTAGCTTACCATGCACAGAGACCACATTAAAAAAAAAAGAGTACGTTGAATGTGTTTCTTTTCATAATTATTTCTCCCGCCTTCCGATGATTATCCCATAACCCTCGTCGGCAAACAATAGAGACACTCGTTCCGCTCATCAATTGTTGAGGTAGAGCGGTAATTTCATACTTCTACTTCTCGATTCATAAAAATATCTCTACCAGAACCACCGCGATACTTTCGTCTCTCAAATAAACAACCAGACAAAACGTCCCAGACGCGGAAAACGTATTCTCCTTCCGGTTTTAAACACAAGCTACTAGCGACCGGTTGACCCAAATCCCGGTCACGGTCAAAGGCGTGCGTATAAGAAAGGCGCTTACTCGAGAGACTCGATGGCAGACTTTAGTAGCACGAGAAGATGCGTAGCTTTACGCGCGGAACAAATACTCGTGTCACCGTTACAAAGTGCGTCACATATGGTCAAGGTGTTGGATACGATCAACACTACGTTTTGACACATCGTATGTGAGATCGATTCCTCACGCGTCGCTTCGTACGGAGACCAAACTGCGGAAGTGATAGTGTGAGAAGTTTAATTGAGCGCAAACGATGATCTATAAAATGATTTCTACATATTCTTGCTTCATAAATCTACACTTGTCAAGATAGTAGATAGATAATAAATATTCATTAATCTTAAGCAAGATAATAAATATTATAGTGAAAAAAATGCATTTATTATAACATAATTATGTGTAATAATAATATGTGAGCCTTGATTGTACGCTAATTTAAATTTAATGGCGCATGTGTAATGTTTAATTTCCAAATAATTTAATGAATCAAATAAAACTCTTGTCAATTTCATATAACACATAATAAAGAAGCAAAGATCATGAAATGTTCGTTAATTTAATTTTATATATAAGCTTTATTTTATTAGTTAATATTTTACGGACAATGTAATTCTATTAAACGTATAAAAGCTACACACAGAAGATATATATTATTATATAAAAATTATTTAAAGAATTACGCATTATTACGTTAAATAATTAATTATTCACACGTGGGCGATTGTTCAGTGAGAGACTCCTCGTTTTTTATCGCGGCGTGTTTCCCAATTTTCCAGGCCCTCCAAATGCACAAATTGTAACTTTACCCACCTGTGGATTGTTAAAAAGAAATCCGAGGAGGCAGCCGTGCTCGTGCTCTCCTGTCTCTTGCACCCTACAGCTCTTTTTCCTTGACTCTTCGTCTTACGGAGGCCAATGTCCAACTGAAGATGCCGCCTAACTCCCCCCAAGGTTTCTTTAAAAGTCGGTCAGGCCACCACCACCTGTCCGCCAAGCCGCTGTTAGGATTATTAAACATTCTAATGTGCTCTAGGTAAATCAGAGGCGGCCCCTAACCAACCACGTCGTTCCGATCCTCTGTCGTCCTTGATCGGGCTACGACGGCGTTGCCGTCGTCTCGACGACGAAAGCGGGAAGTCCACTTTTCCATCTCTTCTCGAACCGGTACCAGATGCCCAGATGTACACAGATGAATGAAGATGGTTCCGGATGATTCAACTCACACGAAAATATCCGCAGGAGAGGGGAAAGTCACGCTGGTGACGTCCAACGTCCTTTAATTGCGTCCGGATTCCGACAGAAAAAGCGACAAGTCGCCCCGGGGATGATCTTCGCGATATGCTTATCTGAATTTGTTTAGGTTGTTATTATAAACAGTTGAATGACATATGTGGTATTCCGAATTAATATTATAAAGTGATATACATGATAGAAATTACATATATGATTAATTCAATTTTATAAGCATTACAGTTATAATTAATTTACAGTCATCATAATAATGTGACCTACTATTATATTTTCTACCAACAAAACTATATCGATGACTCGCAATGCATCTACGATTAAGTAAGTGACATCAATTCTTTAGTCGCATTGCACATACTGATTGTTTTGACATCTATATCATTGTTTCATGATCACACGATCCTTAATAACCAATAAATCAGCTTTTTCTGAAATTTATTTGGCAACTATTGACAAGATAATTACTTCAAGAGTACTTCAAGCAAATAAAAAATCTAACATAAACAAAGTTGATTTTCTTTTTATAAATTTTTTCAATTTTTGTTTTCTTTAATACTTTTTCTTGTAGTTAAAATAAAATTGTAGATATTAAAAATATATAATACAAGTAAAAAAATTTTATATAAACACGTGTATAATTATATAACATGTATGTGTACATATATTTATACAATATATATGTAATATATAAATTAAAATTTTTCCCATTCTGAAGAAAACTGGTAACTTTATCCTCAAAGAAAATTAAAGATAAGTAGCATTGAGAATTAATATCATTAATCGAATTATTTTCATTTTTCTAAATATTTTCTAACTTTAAGCGCAGACACTGCGCTATCAGTCGACGCCATAAACTCATGCCAGCCGTGAATACCACGGTTTGTGACACAAATTCTAACCGAAGACCCACTTTCGTGCGCGCCCAGTCTCTCGCGGGAATTTCGTCGCCATACGAGAGAAGAAAGAAAAGAAAAATATCCGGAACGCAACGAACGACACGAGTGCAGTACGAAATTAATGCAGGTGCTCGCTCGTACGTTCATACATTTGTTCATTTGTTCGTACGTTCGTTCGTCTTCAATCGATTCACGGAATCATGTTTTGGCTAAGGAGGGGCCTTTCTCCGGTTAGTGGGTCGAAGAAAGTAGTGGCTCACCAAGAGTGGTTTACCTTGGTTAATATTTGTTCGTTTGTTCTCCAATGCCCCAGGTCGTCGATAGCGATGGCATCAAACTTATCGCGAGTAGTGGCTTATTAGACGTTTCACCTCTTTAAGTGCTTCAAGAAATAATGGCATATAATAAGAAAGAAAACTTAAAATTCTAATAAAGATGATTATAGCAGAGAGATTTTTAATCCTAATTTTTAGACGCATTTTAAGCGTCAAACAAAGCTTTAGTACGACAATAAATTATTTAAATACATAATAAATACTTCGATAAGAACTGCTCCTGTGCGGTGTTTTAAAAGCCAGAAGAAATGTACAGATTTCTTCAATGATAGGATTGTGCAGAAGTTACCAAAATGCATCGCTGTGTTTGATCCCATCGCTACCAAGGCTATCTCGGATATGATAACTCGATCTTCGGGGGTTCCTAAGTTGATGAACGAGACATATGACCCGGAAATATGTAGGCCTTGATTAAACGGGAGGCAAACAAGTTTTTACGTAACGTCGTGGAATAATCGTTTGGATGCAACGTATCTCCGCGTTCTCTTCGCAGTTGTATCGCGTCGCAGAAAAGAAAAAAAGAAAAAAAAAAAGGATTGTGGGCGGTTTCCGACAAGTGCAATCGCGCTTATCGGCGATTAGATTCGCGATTAAGGTGGAGTAATCGCCTATCCGTGACATTGACGTCTCACGATATTGACGGCACAACACTATTATTTGTGCAATTATCTAACCGCCGATCGTTTCCGCGGCGACGATCGATGACAGAGCAGATTATGAGCGAATTGCTTCCGATCGTTCCCTCTTCTGACGTAATTCTATAGGCTTGAAGAGAAATCGATTTTTTTTATTGAGATCTATTTTCGAAATTGATCGTAATCTACATTTCGCGACCTCGTCTCTCGGCTTTATCAAATGCCGTTCGACACATTTTGCGCATTTCTAACGCAAAAAAATAAATTTTACAGACGAATAGAGAAAGTCACATTCTGTTATTATAATGAATCGGGTCTATTTCAGAAAGGAATGTTCCCCTTCGAGAGAGACCGTCTTTTCACTCAGCTTAGTCCACGATCACATATTTCGCTCCGTTTCCTATATCTCATAGTCACGCGTGGCCAACCGCGCCCACACTCCAAAAAAATAAAAAATATCAGGAATGCGACACGCTGTGCAATCCATAGAACGGAATCGTAAGTGATTTTGCAGTTCGCGAAGACCGTGACTTTTCTTCAAACGGTGAAAGCCGAGGAGAGGATCCTCAAGCAGAAGAAAGGAGATAAGTCGCGTTATTAAATTAGAAAACACTTGCTCACAAAGTAAAACGAGCTTCTTTAAGTATTTCATATACATTAGTGTTTTTTTTTTGTTCATGGAAATTATATGCAGTAATTTCTACAGTAATTAAAGAGGAAAAAGTTAACAATACCGATAATTAAACTCTAAAATGGAACGTTTGGAAACGTTATAAAATTACGAATCGCAAGTACAAGAGTGTTCGACAAAATATTAAAATTATTATTTTTTATTTCTAATTTTAGTGCTATTGAATTTATTTGTTGACAAGTAAATATTTTAAAATATTTTTGAAGATTATGATTTATCAGGCTTTGATTTTGTCCCAGCTAGAAAATTTATAACAGCATTTTATTGGATTTCACGACTTTCACACGTAAGAATGTGAAGATGTCTCGAAATAACAATCCTCGGAAAGAAATTTCCAAAGAGAGAAAATGTGCATATCTACTTTTCCATTTTCTACAAAATTTCCAGAAAATTGTAGACCTGTTATATGTCAAATCTTCAAAGTTTCAGTAACCTCGAAGAAAAATCTCAAAATCATCCACTTCCAGCTTCACGGACAATAATACTCAAAAGAGTAGCCCAATACCTCTTGTTCCCCATTCGCCGACACGTCTTATGCCGACACGTCGCAGAGGGGCACAGTGCCAACGGTCGCAGTTCCCCCGCGGTACCAAGCTGGCGGAGGAAGGAGGTCACCCGGTCACCCAGATGAGGTTCCTTGCCCGCCGTTTGTTGCCCCCTCGTTACGTCGCGTCGCACATCGACGGTGGCCGTCCGGGGTGCCCCACCGACCACAACGGTCTTGACCAATCCTGTCCCCTGTTTTCGTACCGATCGCCGAACCGGTCGGCGATCCGACACTCGTGGAACCGGCGCCGTATCCAGATTTAAGCTTCTTCTTTGCCGGGCAGGATCTCCGAAGATCTTCTCACTCGCGCGTTAGTTTAATTTTGAATCATCCGTCATTCGCGCGGTCACAGCACCGCAATAGATCCCGATCATCCGACTACTGCTCGATCAAGGGATCGAGCGTGATCGTAAAGGGAACGACTCAGTTGAACTAACAGTAATTTTGAGGAATACGCCATGGCTGTGAGAGCAACGATCCTGGTGCTGATGGTCACGTTGGTGGTCGTCGCGTCCGCTGGATTGCTCGGTGAGCTGTTTGAAGCAAAATGTGATTAAGAAACGCTAGTGCGAAGATTCGGGTTCGCGCGGGTACATGCGCTGGAGATTTCAATGCGCGGACGCACGTGTTTGCCTGCATTGGCGCGATTACATTATTGTTTTGTATCGTCAACATGATAAACGCAACGAAAAGAGATTATATGACCGGTTACTTTCTATTTGTTTGAAAAACGAAATGTAGATTGGCGTTTAATTCATTTTGCCATGAAATAAAGCTAACTTGTGCCGTGAATACGGTAGTTTATTGTTAGAATAAATAATTCTTTTTACAGTGTTTTATTTGAAATCGTATTGCTAACAGTTGTATTACAAAGAAAAGAAAACTATTTACTTTTCTAATGCAATAAATGCATTTAAATCTATGCATTAAAAATTTTTAAAAGCAATTTTATATCTATTTTCTATTTTTAAACAGATTAAATTCTTTAATGTATATTGTTGACAACAACATATTGTTTTACATATAATTTTCGAATTATTAATCCATTTCGTATACATTAAAAAAATATTCGGATAATAGTTCCCCGATAACAGTTTAAATTAGATCTTTGTTCTCTAATTTCACTTTCTTATGCTACTCAATTCTAAGCTACCTTTGTCTCTATTATCAATCGTCGTCCATAAAAACTGACGAAAGGTGCCCTCAAAACTGTCATTCAGCCACTCGATCTCGATAATGCGCGAGAAAGTACACCGATGGAAATCCATGCATTGGCACACTTATTAGCATCCAGGTGTAGTTCCCCGATCCATAAACATGGGTATAAACATTTCAAATGTTACAGTCTAATTCGTCATTTCTCCACAGGAGAATCCAAAGAAAACTTTTACGACGCGACGGTGAAACGTGTAGAAATTTGGCTTCCATTTGACTTTCGATCGGCGGCACGACTTTCGTTTCGTTCCGATTTCTCTATTCCGAGTTTCTCTGCCACGCGCGTCCCTTATCTTTCTCACATATATGCGTACATATACACACACATGCGTTTCCTGCCCGCAGAGACCCTGCTCTCATGGGACCTGCCGGAGGTCGAAGCGAGATCGTCCACGTCGCAGTCCAAATGCCTGTGCCAGACTTCCGGTTGTCTCTGCTGCGTCGACTTAAACTTGACGGCCACTATTGATCTAGGTGGCCCAGCTTGCGTCAATATTAGGCAGAAAGAGCAGAATATCTCATTAAATTTGAATTATGGCGATAATCCAATTCACAATGCGACGATAAGGATCGGTAAGTAGTAATCAAATCGTAATAATAATAAAGGAATCTTATTTGTATTGAATTTTAAATTAAACCTAATATTGTCTAATAACAATTTAAATTTAACATGTTGAATTATAGATTAAAATTCAATTGAAAATATTAATATAACTTCACCGTGCATATATTTAATAGTTTTTTGTAATCTGTATTTTATATTTCTTCTTCTTTTTACATTAGGCTTTTAGCCTGTGTTTTATATTTCGATTTATAAAATACAGATATTTTAATATTTATCTATTAATGTCTACATTTTTTATATCAGATAAATGGACACATTAATCGGACTAATCATTAATATTTTTATTTTTGCAGCGAACGCAGCCAATAAACCGACATGCATGAATTTATTGTCGGATTTGGCTCAGATTTGCGCGCGATTTACATCAGTGAAGCAATCTGATGTCGGTGGCTACGATGGTTGTATGGTAATCGAACCGGCTTTGTTGGGTGCACCGCAAGCTACATACCACATAGGATGCTTCAATTTTTATCAGGGTGTCCGACAAGTGGAGGTCTCTGCGTAAGTATCTCTGTGATCTAGTTGAAAGTATTTGAAATGCAAAAAATATCTCATATATAAAAGAATGTCTTATTACTTTCTTTCGATCCTACGCAGCATCACGGAAACAACAGAACCCATTGATAACGCAGACGAAGAAGAGGACACTCTTAACACCGACGAGTTGATCGCTGCAGTGTCCGCTAGCGCCGAGCAAGGTATCGCGTTGTTCACTCAATGGCTGGGTCTTAATCTGAATCCAAAACTGAATCTCACAAGCAAAGACAATGGACAACAAGACCATCAACAGCAAATAACGAATAATGAACGGACAGGACCCTCAATTGACGTGTCTTCGAGATCGGCCCGCAATATGGACGATGCTGTCCAGAACGAAAAAAACGATGAGCGGTTCAAACAACTGTTGAGCGCTCAGGACAATGTCCTGAAAGGCTCAGCGACTATCGGACAATCTCATGGCGCGGAGACAACATTTGTTTACTCTAAACCAAGCGATCTAATGGCTGACAGAAACGCGACCGAAGAGGCCAAGAAGAAACTTGAAGCGGAAGCTGTGGTACCGCAACACCGGATCGTGGTACCAAAAGAGTCCAGGAGAGGCGGACGGGCATACAACATTCATCAACACGTCAATGAAATCTGAGTTGTGCCGTGTGATCGGTACCTCGTGCAGGAAATTGTCAACTCATTCTTTTAGAGCTAGAGTGCTGCACCTAGACTATTCTCGTATGTATGCACGCGGAGCTGGGTGATGGAGAGGAGGTTATTACTTCATTTAATCTCGCCCATCGCGGTAATTTAATCTTTACGATCAGTACAAATCGTGATCCTCGATAATATCATTGAGGCTAATGCTGATAAATCAATGTATCGCAATTTGCGATATAACGAAGCAAAATGGGATTGCAACTTAGATGGGATTCGCACCATAGTTCAATCTTCGGTAGCTTAAATTCTCCGTCTCCTGAAAAATTCGTCCCTGTATTTCCAAATACTATAGTGCATATAAAAGCTACATAATAATAGCATAATCGTTATATGTACCACATTACATGGAAATACAGAGATAAAAGTTTCTTCTTTTTAACATCAATCTAAGTAAGAGTAATTTTATTGTTTATTAATTATTTTGAAGTTTCTTATAGGATAGAATCTAAAAAGATAATTTTTACAAGCTTTACATATTATTTTGTTAAATTAAAAGATTTTGATAAATCTTTCAACAAATCTTTCTTACTTTGATGCGTAGTTTTCCCTACTGTTGCGATTTTATCCTATTCATTATACGTGCATCTCAATTTTATTCTCGCTCAGCTCCTCAAATATGATCTCCCGCGATTGTGATCAATGTTTGCTTGTCGATTTCATTCCAAAATCATCGCTTTTCTTGCGATGATGTACTAATCTACAATAATTACTCAAGATCTTGACTAAACGTATAATTGATCCTACGTTTTACTAGAGAATTAGTTGATCAAATGTTAATTAACTGACAATAATTTATTTATTAAAAAAAAATTAAAAATAAATATTTGATGACTTCGAATTTCCAAAGATCAAGCATTGTATATCAATAATAACTTAGGCGTTTCTTGTCGTACACATTACATGTTTCTTCCTCTTCAAGCTTGTCGTAATTTAAAAAAAAGTATAACGACAGTTTCACGCCATCCGTGTACATACTATAAATTAGTATTAAAAAATACGAAATAATAAACGGAATGGGCAATACGACTGTCACAAGGATATTTAATTAATTCTGCGTGTGACACGGAAATAATAAATGAATAATAAAATATTCACACATTATATATGTTAGTTCTGTTATTCATTATTTCGTTGATTACGTTCCTCCTTCTCCTTATACATACGTATAATACATATATCAATGGTTGTAATATTTATTTGCTCGATCCGGCTTTAACTGTAGAACATCTCGATACTAGCTTTCCAACAAGAATACAAATACAGTGTAATACAGTGAATCATTACATCCTTGTTGTTTGCCTACGTTGAAAAAAATAAAACGATTCACTGTGTTACACAGTGTCTGACTGTGTCCTTGTTGGAAAACACCCACTATTAAAGACCGTCAACCCTGGGCAAATTTTCGGCGGAAAAAGAACCCCAAGGATCCGGAGGTAATTGAAGAACGCTGACATTATCGATAATTGATATAAATTTGCTATTATTAATATAAATATTTGACTTATGTATGTACATTATTAAATTTATGATTTTTTATTACATAAAAATTTACATAAATGTTCCATAAATAAATATGTATACTTGTAAAACTATAATATCCTATATATTGCAGAAAAATTACAATTTTTTCTCTGGAGTTATCATCTCTGTTGATAATCATAAACTTTGACGATGACACTGAAATCACAATTTTAAAGAAAAATTAAGTATTATTGAGTTCTAAATTCATACGTCTACTAAACTAATAAATTATAAAATTAGTACAATATTATTAGTTTTTAACTCTAAAGGTATATTCACATAAACGTATAAATCACATTTTACATGCGTCTTTATAAAAGAAATGCGATTGGATAATTTTCTTTATGCATACGTTTGTGTGGTTATGCAAGTTGTGTGAATGTATTCTTAGAAGCTGGAAATTGACAATCACGATCGTTAATTTTCAACTTTTAATTTCTGATTTATAACTAATGGCTTATTGTATAATGGCCATAAAGCGGAAAGCACAGACTTTTGCATAATGCATAACACATGAGGCATAAGAAAATGAATCTATCAAAGTTTTTTATTTCCTTCCTTTCCGTAAAATAAAGGACTCCGATTGGTTGATTTTTTTATGCCTCAGGTTTCATGCGTTATGCAAAAGTTTGTGCTCCCCACTTTAGAACTAATTGCTCGGTAAGTAAGCTGTCACTGCTAATACTTTTGTTTTATGAGTTTCGGAATGTAGCTTGCTCACCGAATGATTGGTTCTTATTTATAAATCCATGAGTAAGAACCAATGGGCGCATTCAAACCGGACAAAGCAGCTAACCTGCTCGCCGAACGATTGAATGTGATTGGTTGAATCTATAAGTAACAACCAATCATGTTTATTTGCTTGGTGAGTAGGCTAGCCGTTTTGTCAACTTGAACGCGCCCAATCACTTGGAGTGCAAGCTACGTTCCGAAATCGATCGAAGAAAAACTATTGTAATCTTTCTGTAATCGGCTGTACATAAAATTTTTCACTTTTCACATTCCTTCCGTTCTAAGGAAAAAGTTACATGATCGATACCTAGGGCGCAGCAGCATGCAGTAAACTCTTCATGTGTTATCCAGTGTTACCAATATGGCGTCTTGTTTGATTTAAATTTGTTCGTTAAGTATTAGGCGACAAGGCGAAACACGAGAACTGCATCTCCGGATTGTGAAAAGGAATTTCGAGGACTATATTACTGAACCAGCATCTACGTCACACACAATGGATAATTTCATAAAAATAGAAAAAATTGGAGAAGGTGAGTGCACAGAAAATACGAAAAGACTGTTGATGTTAAGCTATTGTTGCATCGCATGCATTGCACGTGTTAGTAATTAATGAATATTTGTTCATTTATAATATTTGAACGTTCTTCTCGGCTACTGATATATTTATTATATATAATGAAATAAGATTCCCGTTTCTTTCTTTTATATAACATATTTAGAGTATTTATATATATTCAAGTATTTGGCTAAACAGAAAATTATACATTTGTTAAATGGGCAAGTGCAATATTTAATTGTTAAGTAATACCTGATATAAAATTACATTCTATTTTAACCATATACAAATTATGTAAAACGTTTTGGTCAGTAATGTAAATATTGGAGTATTGGGAATGTAAGGTATATAGCAAATTATTACAAATCTTGATATTCTTTAGGTACTTATGGAGTAGTATACAAAGGAAAACATAAGAGGACTGGAGAAATTGTAGCCATGAAAAAGATTCGCTTAGAAAATGATGACGAGGGAATACCATCAACTGCTATTAGGGAAATTTCATTGCTCAAAGAATTAACTCATCCGAACATAGTGAGCTTGATCGATGTATTAATGGAAGAGTCAAAACTGTATCTTATTTTTGAATATCTCACTATGGACCTAAAAAAATACATGGATAGTTTGGATAATAAACTGATGGACTCAGCTGTAGTTAAATCATATTTGTATCAGGTTTGTTTTTATTAAAAAAATATTTAGTCTTATGCTAATGTTATAAAGATTCTTTCCCAGAAGAAAAGATGAATAAGTTTAGTCTTTGTAGCTTAATTCTAGATAGAAAATTTTAGTGCATTCCAATATAGCGATAAAGAACAGGCCTAATATTCTAGAAAGTTATAGTGCATTCCAATACAGTGATAAAAAAGGTTAAATATTCTAGCTGGCTGAATCATTTTAAAGCTAGATAAAAAATTGTATTGCTCTATCAGACTACACTAAAACTTTCTATAAGATAAGATAAAAAGAATATTTTATTACTATATTAGAATAAATAAACTATAAAGAATAGATTTTATTAAATGCTTAAATTGCCAAATTTTTATCGAGATCATGTTTATGCACTAATACAATTGCTCTCTGTCTCAGATCACACGTGCAATTTTGTTCTGTCACAAGCGTAGAATATTGCATCGTGATTTAAAACCACAGAATTTGCTAATTGATAAGACTGGAATTATCAAAGTAGCAGATTTCGGACTTGGAAGAGCATTCGGAATCCCAGTGAGAATATATACACATGAAGTTGTAACTCTGTGGTACAGGGCGCCTGAGATTCTCCTCGGTGCTACTAGATACTCGTGTGCGATTGATATGTGGAGTATTGGATGTATTTTTGCAGAAATGGCAACTAACAAACCATTGTTTCAGGGAGACAGCGAAATTGATCAACTTTTCAGGATATTCCGGTAAAATTTTTATATGTTATTATAAAAATATTTTTTCTTAGCTGTTTAATGATTATTGTGTCTTACAGAATACTAAGAACGCCTACGGAAGAAATATGGCCAGGTGTAACGCAACTGCCAGATTACAAAACGACATTCCCAAATTGGATGGCGAATAACTTGGACTTGCAAGTAAAGACGTTGGAGCCTGATGGATTGAATCTATTGGAAGCTATGCTCACGTACGATCCTGTATATAGAATATCCGCACGAGCAGCGTTGCAACATCCCTATTTTAATGATTTAGATACATGCAAAATACCCGCTGTGTAAAACATAGAAACTATTCAAGCAAAAGAAGTAAAACTTTACATTTTTAATCATGTGATTACGTGAAGAGTATGTCTCTAGGTGTACTGAAAGTTAATTTATTTGAGTAAATGTTCATTTTGTTTAATCATATCGATTAAAGTTTATATTTTTTAGTAGAACTCATTTTGTGTGCGATCAGTATGGTTTTTATTAAATTACATACATTTCATACTTATATAAGTTATTGGAATATATTAGTATTTTACGTATTATATTGCACTTAAGTAAGTTTTATACAGTATTTCATTCACTATTACTTTAATTAATGATATCAATTTCATATATTCTTGTGTTTAACATATCGATCTTGGCTCGATAAGTTATTACTATATTCAAACGTTATATTTTACTTATTCTTACGTTTAATTTACTTTGTCTACTTAATAAGATATATAGTTCTGCATCACACACAAAGGAATCAATTATTAAGGAAAAATTAAATTCTATATGATGTGTCAAATAAGCTGACATCTTTATGCCTTATTCTCTGATCTAAAAACTTTACAATCATAAATTGACTATTAATAGCAAATAAGATTAGTAATTTATAACTATCCACTAAAAGAATATCTGAGGTATACGTGTCTTAATAGAAAATTTACATATTGTTGTGTTGGTCGCATTAATCTACGAATGCTTAATTAAAAAATTAAATGTAAAAATTTTGTATCTTATAAATAAATATTTTATTGATACACTTCGAATAAATCGATTATATCAACAATAAAAATTATTCTATCAGATTGTTACCTATTATATATTATCATATATATAATAGAGCTCACTTTAAATCGTAATCGTTTCTGAGAAATGTAAAAGGACTTGCATATATACCATATACGGAGAGAATTAGTAATTCTCAGAAATATGATTCGTATTATACGTTCATGTATACTTTGATGCGTCACATGCTTATTGAACGTAATTGAACGTCAGTGATAATTATGATAATTTTACATTTTTTAAAGAAATGTGCAAATATATATAAGACAGTAGCAAATTTATCATCGTAGAAAAAAGAAAGATGAATCAGTATGAACTAATTCGCGATTTACAGGGAAAAACAGCAAGATATTATATATTTCGATCGTGTTATGTGAATATCGGTGAATGTATATGTGACCTATAATTGTGGGGTACGCCGAGAGTGGGGCACTAGCCACATAAAGTCCATCTCTCCAGTGGAACTTGTATTTATAGTGCAAACGCAGAGAACCGCAGCATCAACCTCCATAGTGAGTACAGTTTTAATATCTCTTTTTCAGATACATTAACTCTTTCTCGTACTTTATGTAAACATTTTTATCAATCATTATAGATAATATGGCTTTAAATTTCCATTCATTTACTTTAAAAATCTTGTTTCGCTTTTCGCACATATTCGAGAAAAGTCATCGCCTATCATCTCTTGTATGAGACAAGCCGAGAAAATAATAGCAATTAAAAATGAAAGTTTCTTTTTTACTTTCTCTACGAAATAAATCTTGGCCTTACTCCTGTAAAACAGAGCTTCTTGCAAGCAGAAAGATAAAGACTAATTGATTTACATTGGTGCGTATATGGAATGAAAATATTCTCAGTGGAGTGAAAGGTCGAAACATGTCGACTCTAATCGCACATTCATCGGTCATCACCGCGCGTTTATTATAGAGTAAGAACGAGAGACGAAGACAGCCACTAATAATATAGGAATGTAAATTTCGGAGGTCCTTGACGCTCCGTGATGTGTATCCAAGGCGAGTATAAGTCATGCTCCACCGGTTACCAGGTATCTAGTTATACCTGAAATCCGAGATTGTGGCTGTGTATGAAAAGAATCACTTTACTCGACAAGCACGAAATGCATACACGGATTGTTACGCCCAGAAAGTCTTGAGATATTGAAAAATGCATGACGTCACTACTTTCGTTGAAATCTTTTAGATAATTGCGTCGGAAACTGCATTGGATTTATATCGCTCATCGTTCCATATACATATAGGCACTTACTATTAAATAGATACTCTAATGAAATTTTGTATTCTATATTATTTCTATATTATTATTATTGTTGTTAAACAATAATAATATAATATAACGCTAGTTTGTTTACAAAGCAAATATCAATAATTTGAAACGACCGAGAGACAAGCAAATAAGATATTAAAATAAGTGGATCCTTTTTTTAAAACACGTTTAATAAGATAGTATATATAATAATGTTTAATAAAATAACAATATATATTTTACGTTTCGGTTCACAGAAACTCTTCATCAGTTAAATAACATAAAAATTAACATTCATAAATCTTACATCTAACTCTAAAATAATAACTCGGTAATCAGATAGAGTTTCCGCATGTAATGTAATCATAAGAAGTGCGGACACATACTATGTTCATAATAATAAAATAATTGGCGTCAATGCAAAGCTCAATAACAAATTCATTGTTTGACAGCGAGAATTACAGCGAGTTCCCAAGCAGAACAAGTCACGTTAAAATGACATTAAAATAAATCGGAAATGATTGAAAAATAACTTTTAATGATCGTTTTGATATCATAATGACTTATTGTTCTGGTTAGGTTAAGTCCAATGTCATATTATAAAAATATAGTGCAGTGTGAAGTAAGCCGAAACATAAATTATATATTGCTATTTTATTAAAAACATTATTATATATGTTATTTTATTAAATGTTTTTAAAAAAGGATCCACTTATTTTAATATCTTATTTGCTCGTCTCTTGGTTGTTTTGAATTATTGATATTATTATTATTATTATCATCATCATCGTTGTTATTATTATTATTATTATTATTATTATTATTATTATTATCAAAGTAATTATAATAAATGATTAATGGCCACATTTTT
>NW_017305779.1:5755674-5759620 GCF_001594115.1 Trachymyrmex septentrionalis | reverse complement strand
ATATATATATATATATATAATATTTGATGTTATTTATCTTTTTTATTCTTTCCAAAAGATGCAATCTTTGACATGGTGTCTAGTATTGGCGGGATGCCTAGCTTTTGCTCAGGCTCATACGTATCATATGGGTACTTGTCCTATTGTGGAACCCATGCAGGGTTTTCAGATGGGTAGAGTAAGTCGAAAAATTTATATTTACTAAAGATTATTATTACAGAGGCCAAAGATGTCTCTGTAATAATTTACCGAATATTTTTTTCTTATATCCATACAATCAAATTAATTCGTTTCAGAAATAATCGATTTGTTTAAAATTTTAGTTCCTGGGTCTGTGGTATGTTATCCAGAAAACATCAACAGGTAGCAAGTGCATTACTTACAATTACACGCGAGGAGAGGAACCGGGCGAATACGTTATAACACAGGACTCGGATCATCTAATCTTAGGTAAGGCAATTAAAAAACACTAAGAGCAATTGGTAAAGAAAGGAGACGCGATATGTGAGCCTCTACGAAGCGCTGTATCGAGTATCATAAAAGAACCTCAATGGAATAAATGTCTAACAAATGGGATGAATTATCCGTAATTGCGAGATGCATGTGTACAGGTCTTACGCCATTGAAGCACGAGTATCATTATACTGGTCAATTGACTGTACCTGAACCAAGTACTCCGGGACGTATGGAAGTCCGTTTTCCTCTTAGTAAGTATTTTAACGCGCATAACATCATAATATAATTAAAAGCGAAAGAGACGTAATTTTATTTTACAGAAACAAAAGAATACGATAAATAAAAATTTTGTATGTTGCGCAATGAAATTTAATTAAGTTAAACATCGTCTGCAAAATGTAAATTCAAATATATAGTTACAACTTCCTCTTTAATTTACAAATGCTAAGATATTAGGCAAATTGAAGATAAATTTGCCATGTACTAATCTCGCGATAAACAATGCGTTCTCGCTTAATAATTTTCATACAAATTGCAAGCCAAGCAACGCATCGCGTTGTGCAACTAAAATTCGTATCTGTGATTTAGGTGTAGCCGGAAGTGCGTCCCATGTGGTATTCATGACGGATTATGATACTTACGCTGGCATATTTACATGTCAGAAGTTGGCGTTCGCTCATCGACAAAGTGCGACAATCCTCTCAAGGACCAGGACGTTGGATCAGATACAGATTGACAAGATACGTCAGCGATTGGGTCAATACGGCGTCGATCCGTTCGATTTGAGCATCATTTCACAGTCTAGCTGTCCGCAAGGCAACAATACTCTGGACATTAACGTCGACCCCAACACTTTCACTTCTGAGAATTTGGGTAGTGTGGTACGCAAAGCGGGCGAGAAGATCGGTGACGGCGTCCAGTGGATCGCTGAGACCGGAAGCAAGGTATATCACAAGATAGCCGGTACAGAAGATACAGCATCTACGACGGAGCAGAACAGTCGCGTCACATCAAGGAATAGTGGCGAAAGATTGGAGACGAACGAAGTAGAATGGATTCCCTAAAAATCCAACCGAATCATTTTTTCACATCACTTTTCGTTATGTTATTCGCGATCTCGATTCGCGAATTGATGTCTATTTGATAGTTCTAGTAAGACCCTTCCTTCTAATATTGTATGTTTGACCTTCTGTCATTTTATTTGACGACAAATGACGAATCGTACAACGAATGTAAATAAAATTATGATGAAAATGAAAGGAATCAGCATTGATTGATCGATTAATCTGCATTATCATGGATGACTAGAGATCTGTTGCGATCTGATACTGATTATACGCGTCTCTGATGTGTTAATGTATGTTAAATATTCAATAAAACTTTAATATAAAAGTATGTATATTTTTATTTATGTATTTTATGTTTTAACTAAGAATATAATTAATTATTATATTTTATCATTATATTAATTGATTGTATATTCTATTTGTTATGCTTCGATTCCATTTTATAAAAACTTAAAACATCCTGTACATGATATCAATAGTATAATATAGATAAATATTGACGAAGTGTTACTCATAAGTACTGATAAATTAAAGGATAGTTTATTTCTTTTTATAATCCTGCTAAAAATTCCAGCTATGTCCAAATAAAAAATACATACGCTCACATCAGAATAGACATGGACAAATTAGTCTTTAACTGTTCATCCAAATAAGTATTAAATTTGGTTATACAAGCATTTCCATTTCAATGCATACATAGTTAAATTCTCAGATAAAAATATTGTCTGTTTACATCTGCATTTCAAATATCTTAGATGTTGCAAGAAATTTACATAAAGTTTACTGATTTTTATCAGGAAATAACATCCGGTTTATGTAAACGTATTCCTGTGTTTAAATTAGTGACGACTTTTTATGGATTTTCCAATAAAAGATGGATCTGTAATTACATGAAGATTCGTACTCAATTGAAAACAGATAATAAACGGATTTCCTGAATTATCTGGAATTCCAAATATACATCAGACAGAACAAGATTTGCAGACAAGAGTTGGCATGGAATATATCTGAACTCCAAATATTGGGACATAACGAAATTTCTGTGCAACAAATTCGACTTGAATTATCTGGAATTCTAAATATGCGTCAGACAGAATTGGACAGAGGGATTTGCAAACAAGAGCTGACATGGAACTTATTTGGAACTCCAAATGTATTTTGGATATAACAGGATTTCCAGTACAAGAAATCACATTTGATCATATGTTCAAATTTATGTATGGACATGCTTGGAATTTTTAGCAGGGAAATTAATAAATTATATAAATTTACAAGGTTAAATTTGTATAAACGTACCCAGATGGCAAAATATCTACAGTCTTCTAGCATACTGTTAGCAGGTTCTAGAAAATAACAGCAGTCTGCCATCAACTGCGTTTGCATTAGGTTTGTGTTCTATTAACATCGCCTGTCGACATAATATGAAAGCAAATTGTTGGCAGAAACTGAGCAGATCCTGCCAGTATTATATGACGCTTACAGATTCTGTTACGTTTTTTTTTCTAGCAGTTTGTCAACAGTATTATGTACATCTAATTCTGTTGTTATTTTGGCATAGTGTGTAGCAGATATTAAACAAAAATCTGCTTTCTACAGATTTTGGCTATCTGCGATATATGAAGATTAATTGTTTCTAGGTCCGTATTCGTAGATCCATCCTAGATCAATCCACAATGGATTTTTATTTCAGGCGAGCTAGATTTTGAACCAATCGAATTTATTAAATTATGGTTTGAGAAACATTTTTCAAATAAAAGACTAATTTAAATCTAGCTCTAATCGGATCTCAGGTTGAATCACGTACGATTACGAATACAATCTCCAGAGTAATTTTCGACTCGCTGTGTCTGAATCTGCTGAATTATTTTTTGAAATATAAGAATGAAAAAAAAAGACGTTTTTCAATATATATCCCTACAGAATGTTAAATTATTTTATAGAGTATCTAAAGATATTTCAACATCTATAGGATATATCCGTATGATATGTTTGAAATATTTTTGCTGTGTACATAGATAAGTAAAAAGTTATTTGTAAATTTTTATTTTAAGCAATAAGTTGTCAGATATAATAAAGGTTTAAATATATCAATTGCGTAGATAATTATAATATATTCCATACAGCATAGAACGTTGAAAGAATGTTGCTGAGATGTTGCAATGTTGAATGTTGAAGTGTCAATGTTTTATCAATGTTGTATCTATATTATTAATTCTTCTACATTGATTGTTAATGTTGCTGCAATGTTAAAACAACATTGACATAAATTACATATATGTATATCGGAACCTATTCTATTTTGTAAAAAATAAACAAAAATTAAATGTCATGTAAATAGAAAATTTATATCACTTAGACCTGGTTGCATCAACGTTACTTTGACTTTATGCAAGACTTAAAATTTTTTTTGTCTCCTTTTAAAG
>NW_017305779.1:5741233-5755574 GCF_001594115.1 Trachymyrmex septentrionalis | reverse complement strand
GACCTGGTTGCATCAACGTTACTTTGACTTTATGCAAGACTTAAAATTCTTTTTGTCTCCTTTTAAAGCGAAAGAAAGACAGAGACAGAGAGAGAGAGAGAGAGAGAGAGAGAGAGAGAGTTTTAAGCCTTGCTTAAAGTCAAAGTAAGACAGAATGCTCGCGTATGATATTGTTTGTATTTGACCGGTCCGATGCGCAATGTCGATTCGTGATCTTTCTACATATCTATATATATGTCACTTATACATCCATTAACATTTAGTATTCGTAGATCGAAGTTGCAGTTCCCGTATAATTGCAAAGGTTCAGCACTGCTGGATGGCGTATATATGTATACAAGATTGGATGAGTAATCACCGCTTAGGAAAATAAGAAAATTAATTCTCAAATGAGGGGGAAAGCATTTTTTTTCAATTATAATTTTATTGTGTGTGTTCTGGAATATATGATGTTATAATCAATAATATCTACTTATTTTAATAATAAAATTGAATTAATATGCGAAACATTTTTTATGTCTCACAAACGTTGCAATTCAACGGACGGATGTTTCTGCAATGTCTCTTTAGATTCTACATTTCACGATGTTGCAAATCAACATTTCTGATATCGATTCAACATTACTGTATTGTGTGGGTATGTACAACTGCACGTTTAAATTTAAACAATCATCTATGAGTATATTAGTAATTAGTACGCTGAAGTACGCGTGAGTCATCATTGCAGCTCACCATAATTAGCTATATTTAATCCTTACTATTTCAAAAATTTTATTAGTTAAAGTAAAAATGTATCACCGATGTTTTTACTTAATTTTTTGAGAATATTTTGATTTGCAAATTTTGAGATATTATATAAGATTTTATTAAAATTAGAAAATAAACCAGAAGTGTTAAGCATTAATTTTGTTAGCTTAATTTTTGTTTTTTATATGACTTTGAATCGGTTTCACGTATTAAAGTTCAGTGTCCTCTAATCGTCTAGTTCCGTCCTAATATGTTCCTTATATAATAACATTTTTTAATTATCATCAAATCCTGGTGGGCTCACTTATTCATTACTTGTTGTTGTTGTTGTTGTTATTCGGAGAAAGAAATGTTTGAAGATTGACATGCTATATTTTAAAAATTCGATCTGACGGAATTTTTCTAGCAGTGGATTCGAAATCAGCGTCTCAAAAAATACATATGTTAAAAAAATGCTTACGTCGTTTCTTCTCTTTTTCACTAAAAATTATTAAAAATTTGTAAACTCTAGTGTTATTTGCATCACGCATAAATTTTTCAAAAGGAGATAAAAATATAATTCTCTTAAAATTAATACAATCAAAGACCATTTCTTTGCTCGGAATTATTTATGTATGTACGAGTAAATTTTTTTCCTTAATATGCATTATATGATGGAAAAAATCAATTGCGAGGTACTCCACATAAACAGTTTTTATCACATGATTTAAATTCTCCCCTAATGTGCGTGTATAATATAACGCAGCAACCTGTGCAGGCGTTTGTATATGCATGATTGTGAATATTAGTATTCTGACGTCCTGTATGAACCATCAGTCTGATAGTGACTGCTGAGGAGAGACAAGCGTATTCCGTGATTCCGAGTAGCACGCTCCACCTTCGATAGCTTTGAGCACGTTCGCATCATCTCACAAGATCTAGGTCAACGTTAAATTTGAGTGTATGTATATTTACATTAATAAAGTTATTAATATTTTTACTTTAGCGATTATATTTTTCATTGTTAAATGTTATATATAATAATTTTGTGTGTATTAAATTTTTGTTGTTGTAAATTTGTGCGTGATTTATTTCGATGCGTAACAAATTATTTTTCATATATATTAGAAGATTATTTGTCAAAAAATTATAAACTAATTTAAGTACACATTAATATTACTTTTGTCAATAAATTTCGGCATTTTATTCACGAATACAATTTTGCGTGGATTAATTTCAAAATCTCAAATTATTATCTTTTTATCGCGAAATTTTGCAAACAGTTGATAGAACACGTCCCGTTTTACATGTATTGACATTTTACATATGTTTACTCCCATAACATTGCATCGCTTGCATACAAGAATCAAATTTTTTTAAATGTTAAAAAAATCTGTGAAGTGTAAATGCTTACCTCTCACGCAATGACGTATTCTTGCCACGGTATATGGCATTAGGCATTCCGGTTCAATAACGCTATTCCAGCGTATCAATTATCGCTATATATATATATATATATTTATATATGTATAAGTACATATATATTACGCTCTCTGCGCTACAGCCATTTTGTAAAGTGACTGTCAGAAGTTTTTTTTTTATTTTTGTTTCATTTATTTGTTACAAGCAAATATTAAAAATATTCAATTAATTAATTTAAATTAAAGTAATGAATTGTCAGTAATCGTTCATCATTTAACTAATATATTCTTTATAGATATTAGCCAATGTATCCTGGCAAAATTACAATTTTCATGAGCTACAGAAATATAACTATATGTTATATCCTTCTTACTTCCCGTTCGTTACGCACTGCAGTGTGCGATCAGCTCGGCGGAGTGAACTAGAGGGGGGGGGGGGTGGATGCGCAGTTTAGATTCTCATCGCAGTGATATGAGATTCTGACGCATTTATTATGCTTTTAGTCATACTTGCGAATTTCTCAGTATCGGGACATTTTTGAATCAGTTATCTCTGTATCGTGTATCCGTGGTTTAATATTTTTGTATGTGACGTAATATGTTTTTGATAAGCTCGTTGAACTAGCTGTTTTATTTTCTTATCTCGCGGAAAGATGTATAATAGTAAAAAAGTTAAATTATTAATAATTTTTTAGTTACATTTTAAAAAAAGATCCAAATATATCGATATTTAAGTTTCCATTTTATATTATTATTTATGAAAAATTCGGCAAAGACATTAAAATTTAATTATAAATTACAAAGTTAAAAGTAAAAATTAAAAATCCTGAATTAAAAATTAAGAAGTAAAAATTAAATTTTTAAAATTTAAATTAAAAATTTAATTCTAAATTCAAAATTTTTAATTTTTGCTGCCGAATACATTCAATTCATCCTTTGCGATCCGCCAATAATATCATCACATAAGAACAATCTAACTTATTGATATCAATACCAACAAATTGCATTCATTGCATGATTTTTCAAAATCATTACAATTTTATCACTGTTTTCAAATAATTTTTTTGAATGAATATTCAGAAATATTCAACTTCTCCGCTATTCATACTTCACGTGTACATTTTCATAGTCTTGTCAAATTACATGGAATGGACGATTTTGTAGAAGTATCTTAAAATTTAGCTAAATAAAAATTTGAAAATAATTTTGTTGGCAATGAAAATAATTACGTAGGAATGTCAAGCATTTCAAGATGAGCAATGCTGCAAAAAAGTTTGATATTTGATAATCATCAATTTGATCGTTTTACACAATTATTTCGATGATTCAACAAAATTATTTTCAGGTCTAGCAAATTTTTTAGATACTTCAAACTTCTTTTCTGGATATAAAAAAATATTGCATAAAAACAGATCATTACGATTCCTAATAGCCAGACAATACGTAAAGAATAAAATCTCATATCCACTGTTTATATTTGATACCGAAAAATATAAAGACAAGTAATGTATAATGTAAAAAAATATGATAAAGTATATTTTTATTCTATGCATCGCGTGTCACGACATTTATACCGTCATGACAGTTTCCGTCACGACAGTTTCTATCGGTTAAATTGATAATAATCATGATTAGCAATAACGATGAAACGTTTAGGTGCGTCATAATCGCCCAGACTGCGTTCGATTATAATAGACCTATCCTACTCTGATAATGCTGATCAACGACATAATTAAGTATGTATGCATCAAGTTCAAGAAACAAATTCGATAATAATATTTAATTATTGAGAAAAAATTATTTTGTATTTTTCGTTGATTGTAATTTATAATATATTAGACATTATCATAATTATGATTATTATCTATAGATTATTATATAGATATTATTATACAGATATTATAGTTATTATTATTAATATTATAGCAGTAATAATCATAATTATAAGACCCTGCGCACAATAGAAGGAATAAGGAAATAGGAATAAAGAATAAACGATTTTAATCTATCGGAAACCGTGTATTCTTTCTATTGTATGCAGGGCATAAGTGATACGTAATTATATTAATTGCAAAAAATTCTTTTCTCAATGGCATAGCATCAGCACTTATGCAAATTATACATATAAACAGTAGAAAGCGATAAAAAATGTAATTTCTTATATAAAACTAATAGTTGTATAATGATAAATAATTATCCATTAAAAAATTTAAACGACGGAAAATAAAGATAACGGCTTGAAACTACAAAAAGTTTTCCTTGATCATAATAAAAAAAGATAATTTAATTCTGTTTAGATTTGCATAAAAAAATAATAGCTCTGTTTTTGCGTTGTGTGAAGTTTACTTCAAAATCTTTAAAAATAATGTACTATCATAATTGTCGTTTGAAGTCCATAACGCCCGAGACGTTCTGAATATTTCGTATATCACGAAGTGACACGATACTGCATTTTATTTCACTTTTGAACTTGCTTATCTCTCCAAAAGAACGATAAATGAGTGGCTTTAAGCAATGGAAGAGATAATCTCAGTGAGAAATGACAAGAGAATCAACATCGAATCGACATTGATTCGAAGTCGAAATCATCAAATTGACATCGAATCGATGCTACGTCGTTTTGTCGTTATTTTGATGTTAGCTTGCTCGATCTTTCAAAGTTTCATATTAGTCGTAACACGTTGTAACTTCCAATATGATTTGATTCTCACTCTACATTACATTAAAAAAAAATTAATTAATGTATATACATTTAAAAACTATGGCGATTTTAATGTAATCTTCGCTACCTAAATATCGCAAAAATTACATTATTTAACCTATATTATGTAAATTAGAATATATCTCTTTTTAGAAAGGAAAAATATTAAAAGCAGATTTGATGCAGAGAGGCGCATATTTTAAATCTTTATGAAAAATTGATCACTTTGCGCTTTCGAGTTAGACGAGAACAAGTAGACAAGCAGTTTTGATAACTTCATAATGGTAATTTATAATGAATGACGATCGCGCTGCGGTCATTAGGTCCAGACCACGTGAATTAATTGTAAGGCGATCTTGTTTGCATCCCTCGGGAGGCAAGTTCAAGAGACAAGTTCGCCAACGGGCTTCGATGACCCACATCGCACAGTTACAGTCTAGTCTCTTTCAGGGCGCGTGCACTCTCGCTTTCGCGATCGACCTGAATTGAAACGACCCAAACTGAATCAAGGTCGCAGATTATAGTTCGAATCTCTGAATTAGATGTATCCGCTGAAAGATGAGGACTTGGTCATCTGTCGGCTTCCCCATTGTTCTCTGATGCACTCCGACAAATGACGACACGTAAAGATATACGCGGGGTATAATACTTTCGTCTACTTTACAGATTGATATTCAACAATATTAAATAGCAATGTAATAAATGGGCGATTCACACTTAGTTGTTAAGCCTTTTACTATAAAGAGCCATTATAAATTCTGACCGCGAGTACTAAACAGAATTTTTAACCAGTTGCTTAATCGAGAAGTTGTACAAATATGCTAACTTGTGTTACATAATTAAGTTAAGTTGTACTGTATAGCGAGAATATTTTCATCCTATCGTTACGAAAAGACTGAATCAACAGCAGCCTTGACGAAGAGTTTAAAATTACGGTCAAGCATTAATTCTGAACGAACGTTTGACTGCACGAATGGCTCTTTTTATTTTTTATTTGAAACCGCTCGCAGGTTGAGATTTCTGGCAGTTGGACATTCAATCAAGACGAAGGTCGCTAATTATCTTTCTTATTTGGTGATGTCTAATAGAAACTTCGTCGAAACATCGTCAGAATTTTTTTAATGATCTACATGGTCTGATTTGGTTTCTCTGTTTGCAGATGTTCGCTGTCTTATTTGGTGCTGTCTTGTCGATCTTTTGGTCCCAATGGATTGAGGCGAGTGTGTTGGTTGCCGACACTACTATGTCCAGGATGGTGGAGCTGAATGCCGACGCTCCTTTCTGCGCTCTTTATCATGATCGCGGAGTCATCCAGAGAATGGTTCTCGGTGCGGATCCAAGAAAAGTTCGACAAATTTCTAGCAACCTCGTCACCGATCTGGAAGAAACTTGTAAGGCTTCGCGGGATAAAGGGAAGGTAAGACTCATCAAAATCGTACGGGAACTGACAGTTCGTAATGATCTCTGAACATTTCTCGTTTATAGAAACGTAATTATAATAAATCAGTTCAATAGGTATTATCAAATAGAAACATATAGTTAAAATATATCTTTTTTATAAAATAAAGTTATGGTTCTTTTCATGGTTGAGAAAGTTATGTTACTCTTTAAAATTAACACGTTACTGTTATCGTTATTTGCGATAAAAAGTAACTCGTTATCGATTCTAAAAAGTAACATGTTATCGTTATTTAATTAAAGTAACGATAAAAAATCATTACTTTTCGTTACTTTTTTTTGTAATCATGCAGGAGACGAGTCTACTCAACGATTTTTAAATTATAATATATGCACGACATTCGATACGTTTTCGACGGCAGAAGAATAAGTGTCGTTTTGTCCGGTGAACCGAGATTAATGGTTAAAATTGATGACTACTGAGATAAAGATCTATCCTAAATCCTAATTTCGTTAAAATATATGAATAAACCTGTCTTCTGCATAATTACACTTTTATAAATGTTAAAACTGGCTTCTAAAACAAAATGCTAAGACAGAATATATCTATTCTTTTTTTTCAACAAATCTTTAATAGACATATCATTTTGTTTTGCAAATAATCTGAAAAAAAGACATCTTTTAATCATTTTTTAGTATTTTATATCCTCTGGAATATATATATGTAGCGCATCTAAATATTATTATTAATAATAAATAGAAAGTTAATAATATAAGTCGATTAAAAGTTGGACATAAAAAGACGGCTTTCAGATTTTCGAAAATAGTCTACCTCAAGTCGGCTTACAGTGAACATTCAAAATCGATAAAAAGCCATCCTAGAATAGTCGATTTTAAGTTGACTAAAAAAAGTTAACTATTAGTCGTCAAGCTGTTATGCGTGCTGTGTGGAATGCCATACACTATTGCAGTATGTTACTCCCGTAATAGTAAGGTATCTAATAATACTTCAATCAATAAGCGAGTTCAAGACGGCAAAGCGGCATGCTTACCGAGCGATTGAATATGATTGATTGGATCTATAAGTAACAATTATGATCATATGCTCGGCGAGCAGGCTAGCCACTTTGTCAACTTGAACGTGCCCAATATTATTAAATTAAAACAAATTTGATTTACTTAATTATCTGTTGGAATTCAGTTAACTCCGTGGAATTCAATTATGTCCGTTTTATGAATGAGACACTTTTATTTAAAATAATTGTTTTTATTTGCAACATTATTCAGAACTAACAGTAAGAACAAGGGACAAAACGGAAGGTGAAGCAATCAAGACAAAATCATAATCGGGATGAATAACGCGAAAAATAAATGAACGTTTCATGCACAAGCACCATCCATACGTAATCATCTCAAGCATGGAATACATAGTGTGACAAGAGCGCTATCATGTATATTAATTCGCTTTTTCGAAAAAATTTTATAACAATTCTTTAAAAAAAAAAAAACTCTTTTTGAATAATGCGATGAGTTTTTCTAAAATTTGTAATAAGTAAATTAAGACTGTTGTCAAGAAAATTTTCCTTATTAAATATCATCGTTAGTTAAGGGGATGCTGGAGCCACCTATATTACCAATAAAGCTAACGTTTTTGACGTTCCTGTCCAATTTCTTCGTAGTAGTTTCACAGAATGAAAATTCTTTTTCCATGCTTAAAATATACATGCTAATGTATTTGTCACATTTTGTGTTCAAAGCTGGAAAAAAAATAAAAAATAATTAATTTTTCAATCTATTTTTCTCTCAGTACGGCGACCAACGCTGAAGATAAAATACATATAAGAAACATAAAATACATCAACTACAAGTACAGTTAACATGTACATTTTAATCGTGGAAAAGGAATTTTTATTCTGTGAATTTATATAATAAAATCATTACCAAGAAATGCGACAGGAACAAAAACATAAAAAACGCTACTTTTTACTCGATAATACAGGCAGTTCCAGCACTCCCTTAAAAGCAAAAAAGTATGCTGCGTAATCACTTTTCTTATATAGTATGTAATAGAATAATATTTTTCCCCAAGTATTATTTCATTCGAAAATAGATTACTTTTAAAAGTGTCCTTTAAAATAATGGGGATAATCAATTAATTACAACTTCTAAAACTTCTTTCTTCAGAATCAAGCGCCCGGCGGAGGTCTAATATATCCGGGTACTAAATGGTGTGGACCAGGTAACGTGGCCAGTTCTTACAACGATTTGGGCCAACATTCGGTCGAGGATGCTTGCTGTAGGGAACATGACCATTGCTCAACCACGATAGCGCCGCAACAATGCATACACGGCATATGCAATAACTCGCCATTTACTCGCTCACATTGCGATTGCGACGCCAAATTCCGCAGATGTTTACAGACTCTCAATACCGAGGTGGCTAATACCCTCGGTGCGCTCTTCTTCAACGTGATTCAAGTTATCTGCTTCAAAGAAAGACGACCGTGCTCGCAGTGGCAAAGGTATACTCTATATACAAAAGCAAAGTCTTCGAAATTTTATAAATTTGATCTGATACATTTTATTTACATAATATTATTTATTTATATTAGAATATTTATTTATATAATAAAAAAAATGTTGTCACTTAAAACAACTATGTAGGATACTTCATGTCAATTAAAAAATAAATTCACTTCAACATTCATGCTGTTACATTGTAGAATGGTTTTAGCTGCGATTTACAATGGGAAAAGTCTCCGATTTACACGTCAAACAATTTATCGGAGAGAGGATTTCAAAGACCGCTATTGACAACTGTCTCCTTCGTATTTAGAGATTTGATCAGACAAAGATATGTTCTTCAAGATGGCACGTCATTTATCTGAAGACGTTCCGACATATAAAAAAGGATCGCCGTAAACGTATTTTTTTTCATTTCTTTTTTTAGCACTTAATATTAAATTTTTGGTGATGGTTTCGCGCATCATATATAATTATTAGATTAAACGAACTTACCTAAGTGAAGTTCGATCTAAATTATACTCTTAGGCTGCGTTTCGTTTCACGTATGATGCGCATGCTGCATTATTTATCCTTGTTATTCGCCGAATGTTAAATAAGGATAAATGATGTATTATGCGTGTTATGCGTGAAACGGAACGTAGTCCTAATCTCGTCCGGATGGATATAGCACTTGTAGTAGTGCGCCTGTGCACGTTTTGACAACAGTGTTTGAAGTACCGCCAAAAATCAAAGCGGATGTCTGGCGCTTCTGACTGGCGCGCCACTCCGTAGACTTACACCCGTATTCATAGTCAGGCCTTATATTTAAGGCTTTCTTAAATTTATCTTCAGATACTCTACGAATTATTTTATTGGCTACTGAGCATCTAAAGATAAATTTAAGGAAGCCTTAAGTATAAGGTCTAACTATAAATGAATACGGGCATTATATATATAGTCAAATCGCGGCAAATCAGGGTAGGCCAATGAAAAACGCAGCGCTCTTAGCGCAGGGACACTCAAGTCCCAAAAGGTAATTTCAACTAATTTTCTTTATCGTTCTTCTTGAATTTTCTTCCCTAGGAAACAAAACAGATGCCAAATCGAGCTATAAACAACTACAAGTTATATTCATCCGGACGAGACTTAAGGGGGATAATTATCTTTCAGCTTTCATCTAATCAGTAGTCATCTTAATATTGTGGTGAAAGTTCCTTTACCCTGCGAAATTATAATTAGTTTTAATGCTCTGGCGGATGAAGGGTTTTCTGCTGAATTTTATGCCGTTTCGGCAAATTGTTTTATCGATGAAATTCAATAAATTATTAATTCATAAAATTTATTGCAGGAACGGCTACGCGGAGGCTGTGTCCGATCGATTGTGCTCGCAATACAAGTTCCGACCCAGTGACAAATACGTGCCCATGATGCCTCTGAGTATGAACAAATGAATTTGGAAGCTCGGAGAGAAAGGCCTTCGTTCGCGGAAAAAAAAGGACTGATGGCCAGTATGCGTCATACAGATCACGGTTGAGAAGTAACGTCGTTATCGTTATCGGTACTTTTTTTCGGTAACAATCGTTACTTTCTTCTGTCTATATTCGGTATTAATGATATAAAACAAATTAATTGTTACTTTTTATCGTTACTTTAATTCTCTATTCTCCTTATATCTATTTAATCGCTTTATTATTTTTTATTAAATAAAAATATTTTATTTAATACTCTTTCACATCAAAAAATATTTTGTACTTTATATCTTAGGCTGCATTCTGATAGTCATTGCCAATATTTTTAGTATACACGTAACATAAACTATAAATTAGTACTGGCAGTAAATATATTGAATATATTGAAATGTACTCTTAATAATGACATTAATGTCATTTAATGTTTGATGAAAACAATGTTTAATAAAATTTGTAAATTACGATAATAATTCCTGAAGATAAGTATTCATTAAAAAATAAAAATATTAATATAACAAATTATTGAAAATTTATTTGATAAGTTTAATATAAAGAAAAATTTATTATATAGAGACTAATTTTTATAATTTAACATTAATTGTTATTATATATTTAATACCGATTATTAAACAATGTAAATTTAAAATCTACTGTCCTATTTTAACATTGTAAAAAAAGTAACGAAAAAAGTAACAAATCGTTACTTTTTACAAAAACAATTAATAGTAACGCATTATATTTTTATGAAGTAATGTTTCCAACCTTGCACCGACCATATTGTTTATGTTATATTAAATTATCGTCTTTATTGCGTCAACGTGCAAGTTATCAACACATACTGTTTTTAAAAATTAATTAGTTACATTAGATTTTTCGCAACAGCGCAGCTGCAAATCTCATTCGGAGTTTATGGACGGTGAAATTCCTTATAGCTGTATATATATTTACAGCATCCTCCATAAGTTTGGCAATACACAAGGAAAATACGTAATAAAATCGATATATTTTAATTTGCAAATAATTTAATTAAAAATTAATTATTTAATTAAAAAAAAAAACGAAATAAAAATACATACATACATATGTTACCTATAATAACATGCCTTTAAAATATAGAATTTTAATTAAAACGCGATTTATACGAAATCTGATTCTTCGGGGCCATTTTACAATTTTTACAGAGTCTGAAATCAACTTATAACTCAAATAATTTACCCCCCTTTTATAGAAATCATTAAACTACAATTAAACGGCTTATGATGTGTATTTACAACGCACGTAGGTACGACATTACAAAACAAGCGACAGTATAATATAAACAATAAACCAAAGTATGAAATTCAACCTTGAGCGCTTCGATGCTGTGAAATTGATGATTGTCCGACATATTTTCGGCATGTATAATAGGCGTCATTGATACCTTTTGGCTTAAAATTTATGGTTTCCTCTTATTATGATTGTATACATCATATCTATACCTGCTCAAAAAAAAAAAAAGAAATTTACTTTCATTATAACGAAGGATTATAAATTTCGAGTCGGAAAGCATCAATGACGCCTACTGTACAAGCTTATACGTGTTTTCTAAATAAAAATATTTATCATCGTTTAAATGTTTTATGACGTATTTAAATCAAAAAGCATGTATAGATCGCTATCATGTAATGGTTTTCCTGTAAAATGTACGGTGTTTCCAAACTTATGGAGAGTACTGTATATTTTATCTCTACGAGTATAGTTTAATCTACCAAGTTTTCAGTTGTATATAGAAAAAAATTTAAAGAATATTTGTTAATTAAATCCTTTTTAGAATAGAACAGAATTTTTCTCTAAATTTTTCTGTAAACTTGATTGTAGTTGCGGTTACTTCTTGTAATTGTATAATAGTACTAGAAAGTTTTTTTTTTGCGGATTATATATATATATATATCGCCGTGTTTTCATCCATTATTGATGCCAACATTTCGTAAATCTTCCCAGTCATCAGATGCTCTTTATCAATAACAGTATCAACTAATATCAGTACATTTTCCTATAATGAACAAGATCACGAAACATAAGCAAGATTTACGAAACGTATTAGTGATGAAAATACGGTGACATCCGCAAACTTTCTCTGGTATCTAGAAGATAATACCCTAAAAGCCTAAAAAGGATTATATAGGATGTCCCAAAATGACCACAAAATATTTTATGTAATGGTAGAGCGGACAGAACTGAGTAGAAAAGTTCTACTATATTTTACAATTTCCGCAATAGTTAACAAGTTATTAATTAATAAAAATCACAGGATATAGGTTTTCAATAATTTTTTATTCAAGTATTATCAACTTTACAAAAAAACAGCGAGAGATAAGAATTGTTTATTTTCTTCTCATAAAGTTCTGAGAATTTTTTAGTACCCCATTTTCTCATGTTGGTAAAAATAATTACCAATAAGATGTAGTAGTAAAAAGTTGACAAAAAATTCTGAACAAATTCTTATAGTTCTATGAGAAGAAAATAAACAATTTTTGTATCTTGCTGTTTTTCTGTACAGTTGATAATACTTAAGTAAAAAATTATTGAAAACCAATATTCTGTGATTTTTATTAATTAATAACTTGTTAACTATTGCGAAAATTGTAAACTATAGTAGAACTTTTCTACTCAGTTTTGTCCGCTCTACCATTACATAAAATATTTTGTGGTCATTTCTGGAACGCCAATTTCATAACGATGTTATAACTTTAGTATAAATCGAGCTGTGTAAATGCTTAGAGAGCGTTTATATTGGCCATAATGCCAATATAAACATAATCTGTAAAAATTGACTAATCACAGTCAAGTATTCCCCTCTCATTCGACGATAAGAAGGAAATAGGTCAATTTTTGTAGATTACGCCAATTACGGTATACGGCATACGGTTACGGCCAATATATAGACGCTCCCTTAGTCTATTCTACATTAGACGCAAGCCGATCGCAAGTTTATTATGACAGCCAATCTAAAGCTTGCATTTTGAAATCAATCCTTCCTTGGTTGTTGCAATAAACTTGCGATTGGCTTGCGTCTAATGTAAAATGGGTTTAACACGCGTTAATCTTGTCCTCTCGCTATATTATGTTATCGAGAGCAATAATATTCGAACAAGTGTTAGTAAAATTGACTGTGTTCAGCAGAGAAAATTAATCAGTTACTTAGTGAATCTTTAATATGATTGGTTCTTATCTTTAGTTTTTCGCTAAATTTAAGTGTAAGAACTAATCGTATTAAAGAATCACTAAGCGCTAACTGATTAGTTTTATTTTGCTGAACGCAACCATTATATTGTATTCTGCGTAGTGCATCTATCATGAGTGTGTCATATAATTTATATAAATATTTAATTTTTGGTCAGCTTTACATATATTATAGTCTATAATCTATTACGAAAATAAAATATGTCTTCGATTAAGTATAGGATGATGTAAATATTTTTATCTATATTTCTTGATAAGTTATTTTGAAATATTATTACGTGCTCAAAGACAGATATAATAAATTTGTAGCAGAAATAAAATCGTCTTTTTCTTATATGTATAGCAAACTCAGTCACTTGTATTATATTATTATAGATTAGTCCAAAAGCTGCTATACACGAAATGAGCAAAAGTTAAATAAATAAATATGAAAGTATATTTTAAACAATTAAATGTATACTCAATAATGATATATTTATGTCATTTAACAGAATATAAAAATATTATGTATATATTTCCCATATAGCACGTAATATCACAGCAATATCATTTTTCTATTGTAATGTTACAATAAAATCTAGCAAAAATATCATTCAAAATATTTTTGAGATGTCACAGTAATATTATAATGTCTGCGAAAATGAATCACAAGAATATTACTGAGATATATCATAAAATTATCACCGTAATAGTCCCGTCCCGGAAGTTTTCAGAAATACCTCAGAAATTTTTTAACTGAAAAGTTAAACATTTCATAAAAATTGCTAAATATGTCTGCAACATTTCTGAGACAGCTTTGGAATAGCAAAATGTCCGCGATTCTTGCACATGAAATCTTGTTGAAAAGTTGATGAAATGTTATAGAAAGAATCTGCAATTTTTTTTAAATATTACCAAAA
>NW_017305779.1:5736554-5741133 GCF_001594115.1 Trachymyrmex septentrionalis | reverse complement strand
ATATTTAAATTTATTATGTCGACATAATAAATTTAAATATTATTTAAATATCAATTAAATATATATTTAAATATCATTTCTGAAGTATTAAAATATATTAAGAGTTTTTTTATTTGTTTACAGATTACAAAACTTATTGAAATAAAGTTTCTGTATATGTTTTTGACATTTTAAACAAGTATTATGTAATTTGTGATATATTAACAAGATGTGCAGTTATAATCATCTCGATTTACAATATCACTATGGCCAGAAAACCAAGATCCTTGATTTGGAAATAAGAAAACTTCATAGTACATACAATTTAGAATAATGATCATGTATTGTATATGATTATCTAAGGTGATAACAGTTAAGAAACACGACAATTTGATCAAATCTATTTAAAGTCGAATATTGTAATTTCATTATTAACTATTGAAAATGATCATTATGAAATGATCGAAACGTTAGTTTTTAACTATCTGAAATAATAAATTGTATTTAAGCACTTAAGAAACCCAGTGTGGCTCTTTTAATCCTTAACAATTAAATTGAATGTTATTCATATAGAGCTTGATACCAAAATATTAATTTGTTTAAACTTAAAGTACTCAGTAAACATGCAATTTCGGAACGTTTATAAAACATAGTGTATGTAAATATTACAGAACAACACAATGAACCAAAGATGTATATCATTGACGTAAAAAACTAATACCCACATAGCAATTTCTTTAGAATATCCTAATTTAATCAGATTGATCCCATTCTGATCCAAAATATTAAATCGTCCATATGATTACCTTAGGACATTTGTAATTGTACTAATGTAAAACGTTCCTAGGATATTCTATTTTGAATTGATAAAATTTTAATCGTTTATATTGATAAATTGCATTTTACAACTTTCGATACATATATGTGATATACATTTGTATATTTTACGTATATTATAGACTATAGAGACATATCTTTGCAATTTAATTATTAATTTTTTAATAATGTTTACATAAATATCCTACACAGCTTATTAAAAATTATCCTTTGTTTCGGGAAGAATTTAATTATATTTATTTTTATATATTATTAACTTGACAATTACAGCTATAGCTTATTTTGTTTTTTGTTGTACAAAATTTATTTTCAAGTAGATATATGGAATATTTATTAATTAACAAAGCAAAAGGAGTTTTTGGTATATTTTACAAAATCGATTTTATCGGTTATAAGTACTATTTTAATGAAAATTTTCCTTTTTACTAATTAAACTAACTATGAATAACTCTATTCAAAAAAAGTACTTTCAGAGGCTTCATGAGCATACTCTGATCAAGCTAAGAGTAAAGCGGGAAGCAGATTCTTATATAACGCATAACACATGAGACATAAGAAATTGAACCAATCAGAGTTCTTTATTTCATAAAAAAGAAGGAAACGAAGGACTTCAATTGATACATTTTCTTATGCATTACGTGTTATGCGTTATGCAAATCTGTACTCCCCGCTTTAAATCTTACGTCTTAAGTTTTTTTTATATGCGATGGCCTTAATTTTTTCTACTGAGAACGCAGCCATTCGTAAACGGCCGCCACTAAAGCTTCCTGATTTGACCGTTTCACGCAGCGTGTCGCTGAGAATGCAATTCGAATCACAGTTTGAGTTTACGCGACTTCCGCGCCCAGTGGACAAGCAGATGACAGAGGAGTGGGAGTGTGTCAATCTGTCAATCGTGCGTGCTGGTGCGTGCCGTGATGGATGAAGTCACGACGAGCGGTAGGTTTCTTCTTGATGGCAAGAAAATTGCGTTGTCAGTCGTGACATCGCGACCGGATTGCGCGACGTTCATCAACGATTACGTGGACATCGCGACGACGATGGCTCGCCGCTCATGCGACGTGCTGTTGACGGAACGTCGACGCTGAACACATCGCGTGGGCGTCCTATCTTCCGCGCGCGCGCGCGCGCGCGTGTGTGTGTGTGTGTGTGTGTGTATCCCCCCCTTCTCTCTCAGTCTTTATCTTTTCTCCCGTTGCCCACACTCTAACATTAATAATATATTCATTCGTATCGTGTGTTCCATCGCGTTATATTCTTTCGCGACGGATTCCATCTCCACGATATGCGGTGTCGCGCGAACCGTAATACGGGGTCTACAATAGAAAGAAGTCGTAGAGTCTTTAGTCGTAGAAAATTAACTAATCACACTCGAATATGAGAAAAATAATCGAATATGATTGGTCAATCTTCTGCAACTTAAGTCTATTCTACAAAGTGCTCTTTGTTTCCTGTTTTGTTACCTTTTGCTTTTTCCTCCATTTTATCGACAATTGTATTTCTTGTTATATTTTTTGTTTCTTTCGAAGTTTGTTAACTTTTATCTCGGGCGTTATAAAACAAAAAACCGGATAAGAAGCAGAAAGACAAGATATGAAAAATAGCAAAAAACAAGAAACAGGAAACAAAAAGCACATTGTAGAACAGGCTTTAAGATCCTACGACCGCTATACGACTTCTCTTTTGTAGACCCCCCCGCATACGTCTGCGTCGTTCACCAATCTCTGCTTCTGTCGTCAGTGGAGTCAGCTGCTCGCTTACTTGTTCAATAGTCGATGTCAACCATGATTCACGTTTTCTTCTTGAGACACATCCCTCGGGCTCGCCTCTTTTTTGTTTACTTAGAATTATGCATCCGTCGGTTGATGTACGCTTGCAAAAGACATTGTTGTGTATGAATGCGTAATGTTTGGTATGATTACAAGAATGTAAATTTCAACAAATATTGATGCGATATAAAATAATAATTTCTTGCTACAATTTCAATTATTTTCGTACATAATACTTTATACTATATTCAGTAATAATTAAAGAATCAAGATTGTTATTTATAAACTGTACTGTATGACTGTATATTTATAATCATAATTTTCTAGATCCAGCAGGTGGAGAAAGTAGAGGAACGTTAATATGTGCCGGCTGTCTCAACGCTATCGAGGACGAATTTATACAGGCATTGAATCAAGAATGGCACATTGATTGTTTTCGGTAAAAATGCTAGTATATGTTTTGAAAAAATAATATGTTTATTATGAAACATTGTGAAGTAAATTATTAATTATATTATATTTTTATATATGGAAGAATAAGAATAAGAATCTTTCAGATGTTCTGCGTGCGACATTGGCTTATCCTCCTGGTACTTTGAGAAAGATGGCTTGCTATTTTGTAAAGATGATTACTGGGCCGCTTATGGTGAAGCATGTCAAGACTGTGGTCAGATCATCACAGGCCCCGTCATGCTGGCGGGTGATCACAAGTTTCATCCAGAATGTTTTGCCTGTACTTCATGTGGTGCTTTTATCGGAGATGGTGAGAGTTATGCTCTCGTCGAACGGTCCAAATTATACTGTGGGATTTGTTATAAGCGACAAATGCAACCGCTCAACAGGGCAGCAAACTATCCTTTTGCCAGAAAACCACATAGCATTAGATTGGTCGAAATACCTCCCAGCACGACAGATCCTGATAAGCAAAGAGGAATTAAACTCACATTAGACACAGTTCCCAGTCCCCGCAGTTGTGGTGCTTTATTACGTATTTCAGAGTATGTATAATAATGTATTTTATTAAATCTTGTATTACATATCCTATCTTTAAATTATAATATTTTATTTATATACCTACATAAACGAGGTTTCTTGAAACCAGATTTATGTATGTAAATGATAATTTTGATAAAAGTAGAATATTTGGATCTTTTTATTCCTCAGAATTATATATCTAAGATAGTTGCTTTTTAAAAATATTTAACAGTGCATGATAGTCTTGATGATTATTTAAGAGAATTGGTGTAAATGTATATTAGCCTCTAATAATTTAACACTAATAATTTAACTAAAATGCAGGTTAATGAGAAATATTCGTGGAAAGATCAGTAAGCTGCTAGCCTCTGTGATGGAGGTTCTATTTAGGCTATGCTGCCACTTCTCTAATCATAGGTATTGCATAACAAATCAATAATATGCACTACATATTGCTAACTCTACAGACTGTGCTCCCATCGTAGTAGTATTATGTTAATTGCACGTGAAAATGTATAACATAAGTTCGTGCAATTTTCTATAATTTGTGTACATGTAATTGTAATTTTAATATATATTTTATAACATATTTTGAATATATATTTTAATATATATATATTTTTTTATTAGATATTATAAATTATATATCGTTCTCTTTTATCAAGTGCATGTTCATTGTAGTTCATAAAAAAAATACAGTTTGTGTTATCAGAATTATCTTAAATAAATGTTAAAGTATTGCAAGTGTTAACTGCTTTTATATCATCTTTTAATCATTTAATGGACTGGTGCAAGTTATTTTATGATTTCATTATGAACAAATGGGTTAATATGATATTATTTTTAAATATTGTACCTTGTTGCTGTTTTATAGTTCCCGATAAATATATTTTATTTTATGTAATAAATTTATATGAGAATATAAAGTTTGAAATAATATTATGTGTAAAAAATTGAATAAATGTGATTAAGAAATGCCTTAAGTTGTATTCTCATTTGTAAAATACTTTTTGATAATT
>NW_017305779.1:5722904-5736454 GCF_001594115.1 Trachymyrmex septentrionalis | reverse complement strand
GTGTGTGTGTGTGTGTGTGTGTGTGTGTGTGTGTGTGTGTGTGAATGTATGTATGTACATGTATATTGCATGCAACTGTTTGCATGTGTGATTTCAAGCGCCTCCAGACGATATGATCAACGTTTATCAATATTAGCAAATATCATATATATATACACACAGTATATATAATCCACATTGAATGTAAGCCAATATTTAGCGAATGTGTGCAAAATTGGCATATACATTGACCATATCATCTGGAGGCACCTTTAAGTAACGATAATAAAAATATTCGATTGAAATGAATGTTGCAGATTGAACATGTCGAGCGATCTTATATCGTTACATATTGGCGACCGAATCTTGGAAGTAAATGGCACCCCCGTTAAAGATCAACCGGTGGAAAGTATTGAAAATCTCATACAATATTCGGACACAGTTTTACAAGTAAGCCAAAGTATTTTCAAAGTATCTTTTTTTATTGAGGCAGTTTGCAGTTAAATTGAATGATAAATTACGGTTTATTCGACGTTTTAGTTGACTATCGAGCACGATCCAGATGCGGTTTCACGACGACCCACTTTTTCCTCACCATCCTCAGCAATGCTGACATATGTCGGCACTCCCAGGATAAGTCCTGAAAGCAAAGAACGGCTGTTTAAGCGCCGGGATGAGGGTTACATCAGTGGTGCGCGGAGTCGACAATTACGAAGAACGAGAGATCCTATGCATAAAGAACGTAGCAGTTCTATGTCACGATTGCTCGAAGGGTAGGGTAACGAATACAGAATACATTCAGCAGTTGACTAATAAATTACGATATGATTCACTAAATCAAACGTTATTGCAGATCTTCACCAACGAATCCTACTTATGATCTAAGCCGTACCAGGTCATTTCGCGTAGAGCCAAAGAATCAGAGAATATTTCGAGCGAGCGATCTGGTGAAAGGCGAGCTCCTAGGCAAAGGATTTTTTGGACAAGTATTCAAGGTCACGCATCGTGACACAAACGAGGTCATGGTTCTGAAAGAATTATACAGAGTGGACGAGGATGCGCAAAAGAATTTTCTAAAAGAGGTAACTTTTTTAAATGCAAATTTTGTAAAATTAACATATACAAATGGGAAAAAAGTGAAAAAATGTTACGTTTGCTATACGAACAATTTAATATTTTAATGTTCCAATTTTGCATATTCTGGGCATTCCAGTGTTAAATAGTTGTTAGATTTAGCTGATATCTCCTATGTCTTGTGTTTAATAATAATTCAATACAGGTTGCGGTATTGCGGTCATTACATCACAACAACGTTCTTCGATTTATCGGTGTTCTTTATAAGGACAAGAAACTGCATTTGGTTACCGAATATATAGCAGGTGGCACGTTAAGGGCCCTGCTTCACGATACGAACGAACCATTGCCGTGGGAACAGCGTACATCATTTGCGAAAGACATTGCCGCCGGCATGGCCTACTTGCATTCTATGAACATCATTCATCGCGATTTGAATTCGCACAATTGTCTCGTTCGCGAGGATAAGACTGTTGTTGTTGCCGATTTTGGGCTGGCGAGGATCATTCAAAATGGTAGCTCGCCAGACAATCGCAAGTATAATCGACATTCCAATGGAGAGGCGAAAACTTCGAAGAAAGAACGGAAGAAACGATACACAGTTGTCGGAAATCCTTATTGGATGGCTCCTGAGATGATGAAAGGCAATAAGTACGATGAGAAAGTAGATATATTCAGTTTCGGCATCGTTGTCTGCGAGATTATAGGTCGGGTTCAGGCAGATCCTGATTATTTACCGAGATCCTCGGATTTTGGTTTAAATCAAAATGTTTTCAAGGAAAAATTTTGTTCCAATTGCCCAGAGACTTTTTACATGATCGCGTTTCTTTGTTGCGATCTGAATCCTGACAAGAGGCCACCGTTTGAAGTTATGGAGGTTTGGCTAGAAGGATTGGCGATGCATTTGTCGGTAGGTGCCGAATTGCCAGTAGATCTAGATTTCGACATTAGAAATTATAAAGGACCGAGTCCGAGCAGCAGTGAGTCCACGACTCCGGAAACTCTGGCACCACAATTGAAGCCTATTAAGGAAGGTCAAGTACACCAAGAGAAAAAGCAATCCAGCGGCTGTGACGACAGTACTTTGGAACGTGAGACAGAGCCTTCGTCGAGTAACACGCTTCATGTGCCTGAAGTCATGAGTCCGCGTAATAGATACACAAGGCAAAACAGCAAGAGTAACGACAGTTCGGGCAATGTGGGACGTTACTCGAGGCAAAGTTCCAAATCAAAAGACTTCGTGTCCGACAAAGAGAAGTCTGATATAGTGATCTCACCTGATTCCAGCTGTTTTAGTGGACGATATCTGAAGAGTAACAATATCAAATCGAAAGATATGTCTCCCGACATTCCAAATACCTATTCTTACTTGAAGCAGGAGACATATCCGAAGCAGATCGACACGAATGAATATAATTTAACCCGAGTACCACCCACTGTTGAAAAAATAAAGTACGTAGGAAGTGCGAGTCCGTGCGTGGTATCCGACGCTTCAGAATATATAATTGACAGTAAAGGTTCATACAAGATCAACAGTCTGAAACATAAATCGGCAGAGAAGTGTAACGATATAAGTGGTCATAAGACAAAATCGGAGAGCAAATTCAAGATACCGGATGCTGCATGCTCCGTCGGTTCTTATCTAAAGCAAATCGGTAAATCTATTGGCGCCATGGAAAAGGAAAATAAAACGATTAATACGGCAAATTGTAGTGATACCGATTCGAAGAAAATAGTTAGCGAAAGTTCTAAACCCTCTTCAGGATCATATCTGCGAAGGACGAAAATATCACCAACCAAAGAGACATCAAAGACCGCGTTTTCCAGTAAAGAAATTGCTAAAGATAAAGTTGATGGCATTTTATCTCAGAAATCCGTAGAATCAAAAGTCCCACCGAATATTCAAGAAAATATGGGAGATGAAAAAGTTATTAAAGATAGACTGTCCAGACGGGTAAGCAATATGTCTGATGTCGGCAGTATCTTATCAAGACAGGGAAGCCTTACAGTATTAGATTGCATGTCTAAATACAAAGATTACTCACCGTTCAATACTTTCACGAAAGATGATTTTCGTGAAAATCATTCCTTGGGAAAGCAAAATTCAGGCTTGTATCATACAAACAATCTTTATTCCAATTCCAACATTTCGAGGCAAGATGACCTCTTCAATATACATAGCAAACAATGTAGGAATGATGACGATGTTGAAATCAAATCGACGACCAATGGTCCAAAAAACTCAATGACTTCGTCTATTTATGATAGTGATTCAAAGATGATGCCGAACAGTTTGGCCGAGTATAATGGATGCTACAAGGGTATTGACATTTGTAGGCAGGATAGTTTCGATTCCGACAGCGCACTTGGTACTATGAAAAGCGATTTCTTCGCGGACGTCGATTTCGTACAAATGAGGGACACACCGGACTTGTGCCATACACCCGAAAGATGCTGCACGCCTAATCGTCCGACGTCACCGATAGAAAGTACTGCTTTATAAATCAAAATGCGCTCATGGTAGGAAGAGAATAACAGTTTATGTCGAGATAACGTGCGTAATCCCCCATGATGAATGAATCTCATTTGCTACTAATTTGATCTCTTTATTCATAATTTATAAATTATTCAGTAAGGTTCCAACGTATAACGTGCTTAGTTTACAATATTAATTTTTTAGCCAGAGTTTATTTCACCCATTATCTTTAGTGCAATGAGCGAGGAAAGATTTTATATATTAACTTTAATGTGCGCAATATTTTGAATATAATACTTGTTTTAAAAAACTTCTTTTGAAAGGAAGCGATATTTTTATTCCGTTGAAATTAAATTTGAAAATTTTTTAATTAATATGTGCAAAACGAAAAACTTCAGACTGGAAATGTTTTTATTAGATACATTTAATTGAAAGTGTTATCTTGCTGAAAAAATTAATGATAACGCTCAGTATTAACAAATTTCATTTGCTGATTTATACAAATTTTTAGGTCGTAATGATATTAGTTAATTAGCTGTAAGGATTCTATTACATTCCTAGACAGATCTTGCCACATGATTTTTCAAATATGGGAGTTAAAACGCAGCTCTCCTGACAAAAGTCATTCCATCCAAAATACTTATAGAGCCGGGATTTTGATAAGTATGATATTATTAGTGTGCTCGAAAAAGCGACACTAAATACGTCGATTTTGAAACTACAAATCACACGACTACAGAATCAAAAGCCGTCAGCCGAAGTAGAAGTAAAATATTTTGACTTTGTAAGTTTGTGCAAAACATGTTTTCTCTGAGACTACACGATCATGTATGTTTCTCTTAAATTATAAACACATCATGTAGACTCAATTCTTGTATAATAGAGGATGTAAAAAATATTATATTTGTTTCAGGGCATACAGATGTACATCACAGTGTAAAATATTGTATACGTTTGTAATACTGCTGTATATGTACAGATTCTTGATATATTATATATGTATGTATATTTACGTGCATATAAATATATACATATACATGTGACGTTTATATCTTCGTTACATCTGTAACTGTTCTTGATATACTCTGATAAGGAGATATTATATGTATATTAAAAGTATAAATTATATTTATGTGTATTTTTTTTCTATTGATACTTCTTTTCTTAACGAGGATATAAACGACAACGGAGTAGTAAATATCGTGTGTAAAAAGAACAAATAATTTGTATATAAGTTTGTATATATTCAAATATTTGTAATTTTTAGAACACACCGATCGAGATATTTGAGTAACAATAAGTTTTATACTTGCGCTACATAAGTACGCGATTAGAGTTTTCTTCCTATATTCTATTCCGATAATACATATATTGCCGTTTTTTTTTTAAATCGCATGTCGACTATAACTCATGACGTTCAGATGAAGTTACATGCTTTTATAGGCAGAGAGTTCCAAGCAATAATTTTAATATTTGTAATTTCCTTAAATTTTTTTTCGTCAACCAATAAAATTACTTCACGTTAGATAATATGTGAACAATGCGACTTTCTTTATCAGAAAATAAGTTTCTCTCGGATGCAGTTTATTAATATATTGTTTTGAAAATAAACGTTTATTACTTTTTCAAATCATTTGTGTCGATAATACGTTTTGTAATTAGCCGTGTAATCGGTTTTTTTTTTCACCTTAAACTGCAATTGAATGCACGAAAGAAGTCCAGTCCAAACAGTCCTGAACTTTATTTCTCTTCGTGTATATGACATGTAGAGGAAATATTATCGCTAAATATTATTCGACGATATATCGCGAGTGTTTATCATATAGAACAAAACTTTAAAAATATCACTAAACGCGTGTCCGGTCCTAAAATGGACGTTATGTGCAATAATTGTACGGCTTGTTGTATGTACACGGTAGAGCTAGCCTAAGAGATTATTCACTTGTCGTTTGATTAATTGATGAGTGTAAATTAATTAGTGACCTAGAATAGAGTGCTTTGCGAAATTGCGAAATTGCATCATGGAAAAGAATTTTCACCGGCAACACGCGGCTGTCTGATCTCGATTTTGCTTATGATGATCATGTTTTAATTATCCAAGGAGTTTTCCAACAAGTGACACTGCGTAACACAGTGATTATTTCATCTCTCTTTGACATTGGGGAACAACAAGATTGTAATAATTTACTGTATCATCTGTGTCTTTTGTTGGAAGCTCCCTCTAAATATCAAGTAATATAACATCAATATAATTTCATATTCAACAATGTAAATGTAATAAACACATTCCAGATACCCTTGCAAAAATTGATTTTGAGAGCACCAATTTTTGATGGTAGAAAGGCAATAAATTTCACACAGAGTCTATAATATCTTAGAATGTCGGCAAACTGCCATCAGAAGTAAGATAAAGCTTGTTGATATGTTTTTTCAACAAATTGATAGTAGAAATCGAACAGGATTTGTAACTTCTGTTAATCTGTAGTATATGTACGGTGATCATACGTCTTTTATTGTAAAGGATAGTCCTTTATTTTAGAGTAGCTGTCCTTCAAATTTATTTGTTTCTTAAAAACTCAATTTTGTCCTTTATTTTCCATTATTGTCCTTTACTGTCATTTATTTGACATACGGGAAATTCTTTTCCGAGTTATTTTCTAACTAGCTTTCTAATGTCGTTCTAATATTAATGAGCAAGTTTTTACAGAAAATATTTTACAGGTTCATGCATATAAATACAATTTATTTTTGTTAATTTTTTATGTCTTTAATTTTTAAAATTAAATTTATTCAAACTACAATTATTTTTATTTTTTATTATTTCGAACTTTTATTATTTTATTATTTTAGATCAAAGGTTTGTTCCAATACAGTCGGACCATGCAGTTTCAAACTATCAAAAAACTGTGCAATTTGATGACACTGTGCAATAAAATTTTATAATGCACAGATTCTTGACAGTCACAAACTGGTTTAAAAAATATAGGAATAAAGCCCTAACATTTTCAAATTTGTCTTTTATTTTCTTTAAGTAAATATAGTCACCGTAAGTATATGTCAGTAAACTCTGTCGACAGAGCCTTTCAATATTTAATGTGGACACAAATGGCTATGGAGCCACAATAGGAATCTGATGAATTTATTACCAATCTGCCAGCAAACTGCTAGCATTTTGCTATTTGGGATGTTGCACGCAAATATTAATTGTTAAGTATGAAATTATAATTGATATGTTTTGGATAAACACGGAATGAGCAGATTAGCCGCGTATTTTCAGCGTCAAATCGCCGTGCCGATTGTGAACGCAAACAGAGGAAGCGATCGGATAAATCAAAACGTAAGGAGAGTATATATGTCTGAGAATAATCGCATAATCAATTGTCTTGGAAACGCTTGGAAACTTTTAATGATGCGAGAGCGACGAGAAAATGAATATTTATTATAACGTCGCGGGGATGACAGTATTATAACATTACTCGCTACAATATTGTTGCTTGGTAGTGATGTGTATGTTTGTTATCGTAACTCCTTAACACATAGCGGGCACAAAGATCACGTTAAGACCTATAAAGAGATATCCGGAACGAGTAAACATTATTTTTATAGCCCCTGTAAATTTTTGATAGCTGACACGACCATCGACAGATTAATATAGAGAGTGTCTGAATCATTAATGCGTTAATTCGTAATAATTAAGGCCTTAATGGCGAGGCACTCTATATAATCCCCTGATTCCTTAAATATTTTTATTCTCTCCTCTGTAAACCGATTTGTTTTATTGATCCAATACGTAGTTTCGAACAGATATTTTTTATAGATATTATAGAGGAATTCTAATATCTAATTGACGACATAATTTTGTAATGGGAAAGATATTCTTGTAATTATTGTCGGCCTAATTTTATATAGAATCTTGCAGTAATTTTTCACATATATCTTCCGACTTTGTAATCAAATTACAAGTTATTTTTTACATATGGATGCGGATCCAGTTTAAACGTTAGTTATGCCGCAAGGTATAAGGCCGGCATCAGACTACGCATTGAAGATTGAAATTGAAAATTATCGAGTAAAATTTGATCAATGAGAATAAAGGAATTTTAGATCCTATTGTTTTGATTGATCAAACTTCAAACTTCAATCTCAATCTTCAATGTGTAGTCTGATTCCAGCCTAACGGTTATCTCATCGCGTGTGATAGTTTGAGTCTGTTTAACACAACACTTATCAATATTAAAATGCTATCGCCGTAAGCAGGGAAATATCGGAAAATTTAGTGCTATGCAAAAAGATTGATTCAGATTCGTGGTTGATAATAAAAAGAAAAAAGAAAAAACGGCTTCGAGGTGGAAATTTTCGCATCCGCATACTTGATGCATACTTGAGCTCGAAATCGTCTTGGACCAGTATTCTGTAACTCGTTATGCAGTCATTATGTGTTTATAATGACAGTTGTGCAGTTTTTTTACTAAGTAAAATATCTGCGCAACTATCATTATGAGCACATAAGATTGCATAACGAGTTACAAAATACAAAAGCTGGAAGCATCCAATTCCTAAACAGGAATAGTGATTATGTTATCGATTATATACGAGACTGTTGTTTTATGTAAGTTGGCGAGCGAGATCGTAAATGTCTAAGATATTTGTCCGCTATCGCGACGAACATCATTGATTATATCTCGATAATGATTGTCTCTACATCGGTGAGTAAAGAATGAACGGCAGGTTTTATACCACTTTTAAGTGCATATCCGTTATCTGTAAAAGTCTATGAATGAGTTTTTGCGCAGAGTTCTATATTGTGAGACAAGTGTTTGATTTAACATTCCGATAACTTAGCAAAACAAAAAAATACAAAATAAATCGTTGACAGTACATGATATGTCGTTTTCTTTGTCGTCCTTCCCAGACAGCACAGAATATTTACGATAAATATTTATTACTATTCATTTTTCGAAATGTTATATAAATAGCTTATACATATTTTATGTAAAGCTTTATTCGAAATATTATTAAAATATAGACTAAATATTTTATGTAATATTTTTTACAATAAAGGAAGGTGTGCAAAAATGGCCAAAATTGGCCGTAAATGGACATCTTTGAAATCTGTGCAGTCATTTTGGAAGTTCGTTTTCATGAAAAATACTTATTTATCCCAGAAAGCTTGAGAAACCTTCCAAAAATAATAAAATAGATCGTTTAAACGCTCTGCAAAAAAACTTATTTTGTGTCTAATGAACGATAATAGATTTCGAAATTAATGTGTTTACATTTAACACAAGTTGGATCATGAAATACTATAATGTAACGCGTAATGGCGGTAACTTTCAAGCCTTATAACTTATAACTGGAAAAGTACTTAACGAAAAATAATTTTATTATAGTGTTTTGGAAAGCTCTTGACACTAAGCTATCAGATTCTGGCATCAAAAATAGAGTGTTTCCCTTAATTAATATTTCCCTTAAATTAAAAAAAAATCAATTTGACCTTAATCAATCTGACGCCACGGTCAAGCGAATGTGATCAATGAATAAATCTTTTTAAGCTCTACAACTTTTGTCTGCACTTTTTCTCAAAAATGCTTTGCTTTAGAGATATTCGATCGTTTTCAGACTTTTGATACATCCTTACATATATACATGGTGGGCATTTTAATCGCTCCAGGCGAATATCTCGGAAACTAAGAAAGATACAAGAAAAAATTTTACATAAAAGTTGTAGGTTTTCTTGAAAGAAAGAAAGTGGAAATAACGGATTTTGGATAGGGGCACTACCAAGGTCAGGTCAAGGTCAACATGAATTTTTTTAATGGAACCCCCCTTTTCTTATTTTCAATAAGTCGGGCTGCTACTATGATCCAGCGAATTGATGCACTGTACATATTAGGCCTGTTCTTTTTGACTGAACTCTTGCAGTTCATTTTTTTTCTTCCTTTTCTCTCTAGGAAGAAAGAAGAGAAAGAAAGATAAACTGGTGCAAAAGTTCAGTCAAAAAGAACAGGCCTATTGGTATTATTGGTACAATGCATTAATTCGCTGGGTCATAGTAGCAACCCCACTTATCGAAAATAAGAAAATACTAATAAGTTAATAAAAAATTCTAAAAAAATTCTTAAAGTTCTATGAGAAGAAAATAAATGATTTTTGTCTCTTGCAGTTTTTCTGTAAAGTTGTGATAGTATTTAAAAAATAAACGTCGATAAGTCGGGCCGCTACTATGACTCAACAAATTAATGCATTGCAGTGTACATATTGGTACATGGTAAGGTTAGTAGGGCGTCCAATATAGCGGACTAATGTGCTACTTTAGTTATATAGAACTTTAATACTCATTATACAGAAAAGGAGAAAATGCTTTTGGCGCAATTTATTTCTGAAGAAAAAAACTATCGAAAATAAAAAGATCGGTGCAACAGATTTAAATTAAAAGCTATTGAAAACAAAAGGACCGGTGTGACGAACTAAATTTAGTTATAAAGAAAGTTGCACCTCCTCTATTCCGGTTTCATTTCTGTAAGCTCTATGCGAACACAAAACATCGATGAAACATTAAAATATCTTAACTTGCGACATCGATGGCAAAACGTCGAAAAGGTGATCTCAAAAAGGTCTAACCCTCGATGTTTTCTAAATATCGATGATTTTTGCACATCCCTAATTGAAATTAAAGAATTAGTTATTTATTTTCAAATGGGTCTTTCTCATATTTAAAATTTATAAAAAATTCACGAAACAATAGGAATATATTGTTTTAATTAAATATTAAATATTTTTTATTTATATGTTTTCGGCGCAATTTATTGACTAGTAATTAACATGATAACATCAATGTTGTCACGTTAATTACTAGTCGATAAATTACATCGTTCCGTTGTACAATGTAATTTGCTGCCGCTAGATGGTAACACGTATCACTCATATGACTGAGCAGTCATTCACTGAAATCTAATCTTTTAAATTTAATATTACGTAAATAGCGATTTCTCTATTCTTGGGAACAGGGCCCAGAAGATGAGACCATCTTTTGGTATTGTATAAATAGGAGAATGTAAAATTATGATAGAACAGTTTAATAAAATTAAAATTAGAACTATTGATATCAAAGAATTACTTTAGGGGGAAAGAATTATTTTCTTCGTCTGTATTACATCGTAATTTTTTTATTTAGATTACATCGTAATTTTTGTATAACAATTACTTTTTTGCTCTTTTTCAGATTCGAAAATCTTTTTCGAGGATTAAAGTATACGCATTAATCTGTGAGAGAAGTATCTGTGATGAAGTTTGAGAATATATGACAAAAAATTTCGAAATTAAGATTTTCTTTATCATTTCTTAGTCCAATATGGCACTCCAGAACTATTACGTCGTAACATTTACTTCATATAAAAGCTGTGCAATCTGTACTTACGAAATCTACAGTAATCCACAGACTCGTACAGATTAGTAGTTTGAAGAAATAGTATAAAGTTCTTAAAATTGGACTTAGACGTCGAATTAAAACGTAATTATTATTATACGAAAATTTATATGTATGCACGCATGAATGAAATATTGATGTAGTGATGTATCAATGACACGTAAATCGTCTATGTAAGTGCTATTTTCAATATAAAGACTAATTGTCTTTAGGATCCCCTTAAAGATATGGGACTGGATATGTTGAAAATTACATATTATATAGATTATTAAGGGAATCCTAAAGTGAAGTCCAAACTCCGACGAACACTAACAAAGTCACCAGAAGTTGTTCTTTTTCCAGCGCATCAACATATCTTTATATAGGGTGACCCCCGACCCCTCACACGGGGAAAGGAGGGGAGGGGGGGGAGGCCCGACACATACATATTCCTCATGAAAAAGTGAGTCAATAGCAAAATATTGTGATATCAATAGTTTTTAAACGGTGAGCCCTAGAAGATGTTCAACCACAGGGCATAAAATTCGCGCTCATCATAAAAAAAATCCTCTCCTGCAGAAGTCAGTTTGCTTATAAGAGAAGAAAATGTTCTCGCTATCGGAAAAGCAAGTTCTTTGTCCGAAAGAATTTCTTTGTACGAGCTTTCTTTGACAAGCAAGAGAATTGTTTAAACCGCAAAAGCTGAGCTTAACAACAATTTTACATGCGATTTTCGTTCGAAAGCTGATATCACGGGCATGTGACTCGCGATGTGGGTATCTTCTGCTGAACGTATAGGCACAAGTGAGTATGTATTTATATAACATTTGAAACTTTGAGTTCAAAACTACAAATTTAAAGAAATTAAATATACAATGTATTTATAATTTAATACTTTTTTGATTTTCTGATTTGAAAATTAGACTATCGAACAATCGCTAATAAAAATATAAATTAAAGCTTAATTCATTTTGTGGAATCAACGCGTGTACATACAATTATTCTAATCACATCCGGTAGTCATAATAACTTTTTTATATTTGAGACTGTCTTAAGATGTCATAGGTAGAGTGGATGTAAAGAGAGTGACGCCAGTGCATGTGCCTAATGCTGATTGGCTTCGCCATTAAGTATCCTTATTGTTAGTTAGAAAGAAGACAACGTTAAAGAAAGAAGAGATTAAGACGAGAAATTGCGTCACATCCCAGAAATAGGACATAAAATTTCCGACTAATTGGCGTCACTCTCTTTGTACCTACTCTAATCATAGGCTAATCACAGAGCCGTCTTAGCATCTTAAGACACTACTTAAACTTATGACGACTTACACAAGATGTTAAGATGGTCTTGTCATAAAAACAGATTATGAATACTGCCCATCGATGATTTCTAGTCACTTTCTTCATTTCATTATCTTTCCTAGGGAACACTCATTACGTGAAGCAGTCATCAAACGTATTCATCACGTCGGGAAAATACATGAAGATTCTGGCGCGAATTAAATATTGGTTTCGAGGACGAGAGAGCAATATTTTTCACGAAAACACCAGTCCGCGCTTCTTTGCCGGAACACGACGTGACGCGCGAATAATTTGTCGTTGGCGGCGGGACGGCGAAAACAGTAGGACGAGGCAGAAGATCGCGACGGGGGACATGGCGACGCAGCGACGAGGACGACGATAAGAAGGTAGGGAAAAAACCCACGTCGGATTCGAGTGCGAAAATTTATGAGTCGCGACGTGTCGACGGAAACCTTAAATTTTAACGTTCCCCGTATCGCACGAAAGCGACCCACAATCGGGGTCTCGGCTCTCTGTGCCAGCCTGGTTTAAGGACTTAGAAAAGGGGAATTACGACTTGGGGTTGGGGCGCACCGCGAGAATGGCGATGGATAGCGCGGAAGGGAGGGAAGAATAGGAAAGGTAGATGGAGCGACACATTTTGTGCGCGGGGGCATCCACGAATAAAATCATAATAAACTGTACGTTATGCGCGTCCCACCGACACGAACATTTCATTGCTTCTGACTTTCGCGACATAGAGTGAGTATAAAGAGAATGACGTCAATTAACCGGAACTCACCATTTGGTGTTCTACTTCTGGGGTATCTATGATGCAATTCCTCGTCTTAATCTCTTCTTTAACGTTGTCTTCTTTCTAACTAATAACAGTAAGGACACTTAAAGGCCATGCACACAAAAAATTTAAGGCAACAAAACGTATACAGTAAGGAAATCAACATGTTGAATTGACTATTGCTTACGTTTTGACGTTACGGATTCTACTGTAATTCGCTTACTATTTACGTTTTATTGCTTAAGTTTTTTTATGTGCCATAGCCCTTAATGGCGGAGCTAATCAGCATTAGGCACACACATTGACTTCATTCTTTTTATACTCACTCTATCGCGATACGCTTTTCGGGATACGGTAACGTCCCGAACCGCCATTGCCACATAGTGATGTCAAAACGTCGACGATAACGGTCGACGACAACGTAGGATTGCCATTACCTAGACAGAATATTTATGATAAATATTTATTAATATCCTTTTTTTGAAATATTATAGAGATATTTCATATATATATTTTATATAAAACTTTATTCGAAATATT
>NW_017305779.1:5721231-5722804 GCF_001594115.1 Trachymyrmex septentrionalis | reverse complement strand
TCTGTGCAATCTAAAACCACAAAAATACTTACAAAATATTTAAAATAAATTTTATAAATATTTATAAATATTTTGTAAATAAATTGGGTGTGTATGTGTGTGTGTGTCTGTCTAGGTAGCAATCGTGGAGATTCTTATAAAACTATGGGCTCTGTTTTGTAATTTTTAATGGTATTATTATTGAATGTTGTTAGTAAAAAGTTTTTTTCATTTTCTGTAATAAAGAAAAATAGCAAAAATTGTCTTAAACTCAACAACAGCTTGGGAGATGTTATTTAATTTTATTATTATATATATCTACAATATGTAATGAATAACATTATCATTTATAGAAAAAGAAAGTTGTTTGCTACTATTAATAATCATTCGATAATAATATCATTATGCAGCAAACAAGCCAACTTATTTGTCAGCACTTTGACTTCAAATAACGTCAGTTTGTTTAATAAGTAAGGATTATATAATAGAATAGGGCCCCAAGATCTATATATCTCACTATTCACCTTAAAATCGATTCTAAACCCTGCGAACGATTCTTGTGAATTAATAATAAAAGAACTTTTAAAAAACAATTTATATAAGTACAATACAAGCCATTTCAATGTAAATTAAATTAATTTTTCTTAGAATTTTTTTTAGAATTAGGAAAAAGATGAAAAGCTAGCTGAAAGTTTTTTTTAAATTAATCTACATTAGTGGAAAACAAAACGTTTGCGCGAGAAAGACACCGAGTATACCGAGATTTCCTTGGGATTGATCGTTGAGGAAATATTCTGAGACGGTCGGTCGCATAGCCGATGCTTATCTAAAACTTTTGTGGTTGGTTGGCGGTGCGTTATGACGTAATAAAGTTTAAGTAATTTCGCCGCCGGATCCAGCTCGCCTTATAATGCAGTAAAACGGTTATAAAAGATTGGAGATCATAGTTCACAAGATGCATTTTAAGAAATAAGGAGAAATTCTAAAAATCCAAGGACAAGAACGAGTAGCTAAATGTATTGAGAAAAATAGTGGATTAAATAGTAATTTTGGTGAGAAATGGACGAATCGGAATTTTCTTTTAAGGTTAAATCTACTAGAATTCTAGTTGAGATAACTAGAATTCTGATTAACATAATAATTATTCTGATAAAAATAAGAATTTTAGTAGGTTTTATCAGAAATATTGTATCAACCAGAATTTCGATTATCTCAATTAGAATTCTAAAATTTAATCAGAAAATTCTGATTTGTCCATTTTCAATCAGAAATTTTTTTTAATGCAATTTTTGTAATTTTTTTTATCTTTTGCGATCAGTTTCAATCAATCTTTCTAAAAGCGAGAGACTATTCATTTAGTTCTAAGAGAGAGTGGGATAATTGCGGACGCGGAGTAAACACGAACGATACACTGAAAAAAACGTCTGGTTGAATATTTAAAATAGACGAATCAAAATGTTCTGATTTTTATTAGAATTCTAATCAGTGTTGTGCATAGATGATTTTAAAATTAGCTAGATAAAGATAAAATGAAAATTCGGAAATTTATCTTAGATAAGATAAAGATGATTTTATTTAAATTAATCTAGATAAA
>NW_017305779.1:5719605-5721131 GCF_001594115.1 Trachymyrmex septentrionalis | reverse complement strand
AAAGATGATTTCATTTAAATTAATCTAGATAAAACACACACACACACACACACACACAGATAAATTGAAGAGAAAATTCATCTAAAAAATTTCATAATTTTTTTACTTTCAAGACTACTTACAGTTACAACAAATAAAAAAATTCACATAAAAGACTATAGAAGTAAAAAATTATATAATTTAGTCGGTAATACAGCTAGACGGTTTTAGTCGGTAATACAGCTAGACGGTTTAGGATCCCTTTATTTTTCATATGGATAAGGCTATAAGATGGCTAACAGTGCGACATCTGTCGTCTTTTAGTCTCATCTTTTCGTCGATTGTATTCTTTTACTAAAAGATATCTTTATAACAATTTAATCATCTTTTAATAATCTTTTGGATGACTTTGTGCTCTACGGATTTTCTCTTAGGTGCAATTCCCCTCTCCCCAACTCTTTTTTTCTAAGTTATAAATATAATTTTTTATTGTCCATCAGGTATCATTTTGAAATGTCTGATAAACAATTTTTCTTTTTTATGTGAAGAAGGGGAAATTAAAACTTAGATTTGTCGTCACAGACGTTTTACGATTGATTAAAATAACGTTTGCGTTTAAATGTAAAACGTACACGGAGAAAAATATTTAATTGAATTAACTGGAAATCTGGTGGAAAATGAATAATCCAGAATTCTGGTTAAGTTTACTAGATTTTTGGTTAAATCTGCTGGAATTCTAATGGATATAACTAACATTCGGAATTTTCTTGGTCAAACGTACTAGAATTCTAGTAGATTTAATCAGAAATTTAGTAGACTTGACGGGAAGGAATTCTGAATCGTTCATTTTCCACTAGAATTCCAGTTAATTCAACCACATATTTTTCTCCGATTCAATGAGAGAGAGAGAGAGAGCACGAAAAAGGGAGATAAAAGGAAGAAAAAGGAAATGTACATTTCTCTCTCTCTCTCTCTCTCTCTCTCTCTCCCTCCCCCCTCCCCCCCCCCCGTAAATCTTCCATGCGTGTAACTCATCTACGAGGAAGCAGTGCAGCGCTCTCGTTGCAAACGGAGTTGTTTATGCTTTCCTGTGCAGCGCTTTCTGAAATATGCAAATCGCGAGAATTCGCATAATGGCGTTATCGCGGTGGGATGCCGGCGACGACGACGACGACGACGCAGCGACTACGGCGGCGACAACAGCGACGGTGAGATAGCTGAATTCACCTCACGGCTCTTTCGCGACTTCAAACGATATGCCTCGTCGGTCTATCGCTCGTTCAGCGCTCGAGAGGACGGACGATCTCCGATCTCTCATAGCGCGACGGATTCACGCGATCCGCGATTCCCGATACGAAACGAAGTCGCCTTTGTCTCATGTTAATATGTTTAATCGTGTTAAAATCGCGGCGATAAACGATGCTGCAATACGCGCGGTAAACGTTAACATATATGTAAGATGCAATCGACCGCATCATTTGTACATATCGTCAATAGAGATTAAAATAAAATCAATAAGTATATCAGAAATTATATTTTCCATTTTG
>NW_017305779.1:5718132-5719505 GCF_001594115.1 Trachymyrmex septentrionalis | reverse complement strand
TAACATATATGTAAGATGCAATCGACCGCATCATTTGTACATATCGTCCAATAGAGATTAAAATAAAATCAATAAGTACATCAGAAATTATATTTTCCATTTTTGAGCACGTGAATTTTAGCTAGGCTTGAAAAGTTAATTAAAATCACCGCAGAGTTTCAATTTTCAACCGTTATTGATCCGCATGTTGTTGTGTCACACATTCTTTTAAACTTGAATAATCATTTATTATTGATTATTACCGTTATACTTACGATTCGGGAGAGGAAAGCGAAATGACAATTCGTTCACATGCCTCCCTTTCTCCTTTCCCAATATCCTGATATCGGCTTATCAGCGCTCGGGAGAAACGCGTTTCTACAGATAAAACGAGGCTCGGGAGGGCGCGCGCGAAATGGACGGTCTTACATATTATAATTGATACGTTACAAGCACTCCTACACGCCGGATAAGTTTATCTCCGACGCGTATCGACAAAACCGGTTAGATAACGAGTCGTTTGCGCGCCCGCATTCACTACATCATATAATAAAGGTTTAATTATTTGGATAATGAGGTCCACGCGCACCTGCACTCGTCTAATGATAAATATTCAGTCGCACTGCACCGCACAGCGTCGGTGCGATATCGGCATGTATAAACACTTACGTATAGCGAAATCAGATTTCGCCGATTTCACGTCCTGTCGCGCTACTGTGCACGCCTCTATTAAAAGTAAAAGTAAAAGAGCTCCGACGTAAACTCGCGATCGACATTCTCTAATCTGTTGTTGAAGATAAAGGAGTCTCTTGCTTAAGTAAAATGGCTAAATTCTCAAAGTTACGGGCAATCGATTACACATACGCGCACGCACGCACGCACATCGATATAATTATTGCAATAAAAAGAAAACAGACTTGTTTTTAGAATTTGCGTTATTAATATATTGGCATGATGTAAGAATACCACACTGAAAGAAAAGATTGGCTAGATATAGATATGGCATTTTTAATTGATTGCATCAGCCAATTTTTGGTTGCGTTAGCCTATCGAAATTCTGTACCGACATTGTGGATAGGCTAACACAACCAAAAATTTTGGCTGCTGCAACGAAAAAATTCGCTGTTGCAGGCAATTAAAAATGCTATGGCATATTTTATCATCTATAATAGTTTGTTGCAGCAGCCAATCTTTTCTTTCAGTGCAGGTGTATATAATGTTGCACATAATGATAGTTAAATACAATTTGTGACAAATTTCTAATAGCGACTTTATATTGGTCTATACACTTTGGCTTAATTTCTGATTGATCACAAATGTCGTCGTTATTTTGAACAACTACACATCCACGGGAATGTTACACCTGCGTATTTCTACATCCTGGATATATGGAT
>NW_017305779.1:5709257-5718032 GCF_001594115.1 Trachymyrmex septentrionalis | reverse complement strand
ATATATATATAATTCCTTTATTTTAGAAGTGACATAACTATAAAAATTAAATTTTCTTAATTGTTATCGCTTGAATGATAACGTCTGTTCCGCAATTAAGAAAGAAAGTCATTAACATATTACGTTATACACATATATTATAGTATATATGTGTATAGTATATGTATATATTCATTTTTTTACATTAAATTGAAGTGAAAAGAGGAAAAATTTATTTTTCAACTTGACAGAAAATTATTGAAAATTGTAATTAAATTTAATAGTATTTAATATTATTATAATCAAATAATTATGGGCCAAAAGAATATATTTTTAACGTGTCATTTTTGCCATTTTTATTTTACAATCCTTAAAAAACACACTCTTTACATATATTATGAACTACTTTGTTATACTTGTGTATATCATTAACTCTATTTTGTTATATATACTTGCTACTTAAATTCTATGCAATTATATAGTTTTTCGAATTTTTACTTTTATACATTGTCTTAGCGCTTGAGGGGACTTGTTCCAGAGCATTTAATAAAACTTTCTCTTGCTCTTTTCGAGTTCCGACGATTTTGAAATTTTTATAAAGTTAAATTAATTCGCTTACGACTGAAGGTAATGTTTACTTAACTCATTCATGATAATAACTCGAAAATCGCGTAAGTTGTGTCGCTTTAATTTAAAGGGAACACGATGTATGTTATGTAGTGCGACACGTTAACGATTTTCTTGTCCAAGTGCGGAACGAACGTTTGTCGTTGTCGTTCAAGCGATAATTATTCCGGCTTACGGATCTCTATCTTAATATATTTCCTTAATCTACAAATTGCCGATCGAGGAGACAAATAAGCGCGATGCGATCCGTTCGGTTTAGTTTTCATTTTTAATTAACTCGTCACGCGTTCGGCGAAGTAAACGCCTGGTTTCTCGATGCTTTTCAAATTTGAATTCTCAATAAAGTATCGATATAAAACCGCCGCCACCATTACCATGAAGCCGGACGTAATCGATACGAAAGATCTCGAAGGTATCTTCGATGCCACATCAAATTCCAACGAGAATTTAAAAGAAAGGATACTCGGACAGGAAGGATGATACACGTTCTGATCGTTTCGAAAGAAGGGAAGGAAAGGGAAGGAGGAGAGAAGGAGAGGATAGGAGCATGTCGTATCCACGTTTTCGATGATATTTACGTGTGTCCATAGTACGGTCGGATGGCTGTTGAACAGCGGGTTCTACAGCGCGAGGACAGCATATATATAAGAGCAGGAACGTGCGCGTATCATTGAGCCCGGGAGCGACTGCTCGCTTACACGCAAGTAGATGGATGAAGGTGGCCGCTAAGAGAAAGAGAGGAGGTGGCGGTTGATGGGTGTAAACTCGAGATAGCATCTCCGACTGTCCTCCGTCGACTGCAGGCTCTACCGACTCCTACATATCTCCGGCCGGCTAGATCTCTGTCGTTTTTACCCGGTTTTTAATTATCTCCCCTGAGTTTACCCTTCGCACACAGAGACAAAGGTGCACGTCATGACGTCACAAGCGCGAGCCAGGTAAAAGAAGAAGCGCTGCCGCCTGTTTTGGAAGGAGACGCGACGGGGTGACGTTTTGACGCGTCTCTTATGACGAGATTTTAGAAAGATGATCTCCGCCCGATGATGTATCGTTTTCGAGTACGACTTCTCTGCCCGCCCCAGGCTTGAGGGGGATTCGTTGAGAATTTTTTCGCCGGTTTCTCGCCGGATATTGTATTTTGAGCTTCGAGCGCGGTAGTATTTAACAGTCTCGGAATTTCCGGAAGAAGTTAGTCTCCGGCAGTTACAGAAAGCCATAATTGATATTGTAAATAAGATAATGCCCCTTTGCGCTTTCCGTTTAGTGCACAAATTTTTGCTAAATGAACTCCGTAAAGGTGCTTTTAGAGAGATACGGAGATAAGTTCCATTAAACAAAGCTGCAATAAATCGAGTTTACGAGGAGATTTCGAAAAGGAAAAGCGTAATTATTACTTTTTATTACCTCTCCGGCGTGGCGCCACTTCTCTTAACAGTTTTAACCGAGACTCGCGATCGATGTACAATGCAAATTTTGTAAATCGATTTGGTCGCATCGCTTGCTCAAATCGAAAGCGAATCGAGGAGGAGTCGAAGTGACGAATAGCCGAAGCAAGTCTTTTAAGCGGCTGATTTTCAAGACCGGGAGAGAGGTATACACACAGGAAAGATATAAAGCGCCGCTATCCGCACCATCAGTGTCCGATACTAGGCTCAGGTGACACGCTTTCCGAAAAGGTATCCACATACCCTTATTAAGGTGGGGACAAGATGGGCTCCTCGACAGTGCCCCACCGATGACAGCAAATATTTACAACGTCATGCTACCTAGACTGGGCATTCTGCCCGTGCAGCGTATTCGGCCGTTTCGTCGACGCGGCGCCGGAGGTTTCTTCTTTCGAAACGAAGCGATGCTGTCCTTTTTTTCCCATTCGACATTAATAATTCGGTTAACCCAAGAACAATTATGTACCGATACCTCGAGTCCCTCGAAACTGTTTGCGTCATATTTCCAGCAAAAAGCACGTCCAAGTACTACGGATTTTCATTAATTTATATAATTTGTATAATTCACATATACACGGAAATTGTTCAATCATATATGCTCGAAGATTTTACATTCCAGCAGAAGGATTGTAAATGATATCAGAATCTGATTTTATATAATTATAGAAATTTATGATATATCAATTTGTTCTTTAAAAATATATATATCGAGATTGATTATGGGTCGCCATGTATTCTATATTTCGATACTCTTGTTACCACGAAATTTATATAATAATTAATGAATTGCGGGCTGCTCTCTGTTAACATATTAATTTACAATCAACAAGTTAATAGTTACGCGATTAAATATGCAATACATTGAACCAATCGAACCGTATTCTGTTTTCGGGCGTTTTAGTCGTACATATCGATAAACAAAATGTAACCACGCTGTTTTAATAATATCTCTCAAATTACATAACTCAACATAATGCGAATAATAATATTAATTATTTTTCTCCTTAAATTCTGCACGCTTGATTTAGTCTCGTGCAGTTTCTACTAATAAAATAGTAAAATAGAAAAATAAGATCTATTCAAAGGAGAGTACATACACCAGCAATGTAATAGAGCACATGTAGATAGATCGTATTAAAACCTGACTAACAACTTTTGTATTCTTACTGTTCAACATTTAACGTATGACGTATTTTTTGTCATCCATATAGAGAAAATATTCCGTAGTATATATTCGACTGTTAAAGAGTTAATTTCTTTCATTTTTCAAAAATTAAAATTTCCTTCGCGTGAGCACGCGTTTGAGATGAAAATCCGAGGTATTCCGCTGTCAATCGTTGCGGAGGACATTTTTGATGATACCGAACAGGGCAAAGCAGCCCGATGTTGGCCCCCCGCTGGGGTATCGGTTACGCTCAAACTGCGTTTATAAGGCCTCGAAACGCGGCTTTTCGTACGAGCCGACGGCCTCGCTTAGAAGAGGACTTACGAGAAGGCCGGCTCTCAAAAGACCCCGAGACGGTGGCGCCAAAGAGATTCGTATCTGGCGCGAGACCCCAAGAAAGGGCTCCTTCACCAGCCCTTCTCCACCAACGTGGGCCTCGTCAAAGATAATATCTGATTCCGAATCGTTCATTTGCTTACTCGCTCGCTCGCTCGTTCGTTCGTTCGTTCGTTCGTTCGTTCGTTCGTTCGTTCGTTCGTTCGTTCGTTCGTTTGGTTGTGCAGGTTTCCATGTAGGGTAACTGTCCGTATTAATGTATCTTTTAGCCAATTTGCTTATTACCAAATTAATAACTAAATATTGTAGCTTTAATTTTATCTGCTTGCAATCAATTTCGGTTTTTCAACTATTTCTTTTTTATATAATATTTCTTTAATTTAAAAAATGTTAATATTATACTTTATAATGTTTTCGATGAAACATGTTTTATCCTTATTAGCGAGGCCTCCAAGTGACGATGACTCTATTAATGTGCCCCCAATTTGTGTGCCTATCTGCATTGGAACTATTCTCCTACTCTCATTTTAACAAATAGTTATTAAAAAAGTTAATAAATTTAAGCTAATTGTTTAAGTTAATATTACATAAATCATCATTTCAATTATACTTATTTCAATGTACACTCATAACACAACGTTCTCAGCTCCAATACAGGGCACACTAATAGGGACAAGCTTAAAATCTTGCGATACGTATTACCGGATTTACATAAATTCTTCATATCTTTCGAAAAATGTTTAAAATAAAAAATATAATTAAAAAGTAAAACATTACCTTTGATATCGTCACATTAATAATTTACATACATTAATAATTTAACTTAAGAAAAGAAATTTTTTTTTATTTATTCGTGTTAGTTTTCTTTATGGCTTATTGAAATACAAAAGCACAAATAAATTAATAGGGACAGACATAATAATAGGGACAGTTACCCTACTCAGACTCGTTTTCTTGGGCTCAGTACGGATGTCATCGTGTTCACCTTACGAGCGAAACGAGGAGGGGGAGAGGCCTTTCTCGAGGCTCCGAATTAACAATCGGAAGAGTACGGTACGCACACGGTCAGCGGGAGTACGGAACGATCGAGATTAACTGCGAACCGCAATGAGGAAGGAAGGAGGAGTCTCTTTTCGCGGTGGTCTTTAAAGCCTCTTTTCGTGTAGACACTCGAGATTCGTATTTCCCTGAGTTTCGGCTTTGCGCATCGATATACTTGATAACAGTGCATAACTGAAAGCAGGGAATGGGAAAGAACAATATTTCAATAGTATGCAATATTATAAAAATTGCAGCAATATTACTGCAATATTAAAATATTAATATTTTATTGGAAATATTGCAATATATTATTGCAATATGACAATTCAAATAAGTACGCGGCCTCGCCACGAGAGGGATACGTAAGGAGAAAATATCCAGGAATTCTATAAGGAGTACACAAATCGAATTAGCGATTCTCCTGGAGAGTCCCAATCTTTTATGGATTGTGCTTTCTAGGCCCCTGAATATTTTTTGATCATAACTTTATTGTATGTATTTTAGAATATGATGCTAAATAATAATACTCGTATGTTAGTAATTAATAAAACTGGAATAGTTATTGAAATAATGCATAATGTTAACAGTAAGTATGTAATATTTCTCTAAATGTTGCAGAAATATTTCATTTTTACGGAATATTGTTGTAATATTTCGTGCTGTAGAAGTATAATGATAACTAAACCCTAAGGTTACGCTATGGTTAAGAAAGTCACTTTGAAAAGTAACTTATTGTCATCGGTATGCGTTATTTACTGAAAAAAGTAATAACTAGTAACGCATTGACAAGTTACTTTTTCCGTTACAATGAATAAAAATAATTAATTATAAATAAAATGTTACTTTTTCCAGTAATGAGTGACTTTTCCAACCCGTTACAATAAGTAACATTTGACCTTTTTAACTCTGATATTACTATTACTAATATTATAAAAAAATTCGCAACGTCATTACCAAATTGTTATTATAACAAAGTAACGATAAAAAGTAATGGCGCGGCGGCATTACAAGTAATGCGTACTTCCATTCCCCGAATGAAAGCATATTCCGCAACGCGACACAATGAACTTATTAATCGAAATATTATATGTAACGGTAATATGATTATCTCGCTGGGATCCTTCAGATATTATCGTCTAATAGATATAATTAGCCACGATATCGCGCGGATCTTTCTCCGCTTTTTCGTGATCTAAAATTTTGTGGGGCGGAAAAAAAAAGTGGCAGTGATTATCAATCGATGAGAGGTTAAAAGAACATTATGTAGCAAAATTGATTGAGAAATGAAAAAAAGATGGCTAACGATAAATAAACAATTTTTCTTTACTTCTTGATATACTTAATTTATATCCAGGCAACGCTTAAATATATAGAGTGCGCTTAAATATATAAAATTAAAAACTATCGAATTCGTCTGATATTGTGGATGCAACAAGGTCACATCGATTGATCGATTCATCGAAAGTTTAATTATGAAAATTACATAGTGACGGCAAGGTAATTACCAGATATATGAAGTAAAAATAAATTATCAGGCAGTTACGTGCTTTAAAAATATCATCAGAAGAAATTGATACTTTCGATAATTATTGATTCATCGTTGATCGTTTTATTTATATCTTAAGTAAACGTTATTTCAATTGCATCATGCATTTCGAGAATGCAAGAAAATTTTAAGATTATTTTTTATTAACAACAAATATTCATAATCATATGCGCGACAATTAATTAAGAAAATAATATAGTGTGTGACATTAATTCGAGGTTTATATCGAAGCATAGAATATCGCGATATTCGATTTATTTCGAATAAAAGTAGATATTAAAGTATGCTAAGTACTCTTATCCAAATAGAGATGATTTTACTATAATAATACAAATTATATCGTTTTTTTAAACTCATTTATCGCGCTCTCATTTCAATCTCTATTCTTCAAAATGGTATATCACTTTTTTACTTTAAAAATAACGCAACTTAAAAAAAACGTGATTTTCTATCAATCATTAAAGATAAATTCACATAATTTCATTTAAAAAATTGTCAAAATCATTACAATTAGAAAAGAGTGATTTTAAAAAGTCATCAAAGTTATAATTCAAAAAGAGTTGTTGCTAAGAATAGTTTTTTCTTGTAAAATGAAAATAACAAAAATGACATTTGGAGGCCGATTCTATCTAGCTCTTAACAACAGTCGTTGATGTCATTGCGCAGCTCTTTTATTCTACATAATATCTACACAACGACATCAACGACTGTCGTTACAGAATCGTAATCATGTTAAGAATACAGAGTAAAATCGCGTCCAAAGAATACGCACCGCTCAAGAATACATATTAAGCTTTATGGCACAACTATTAAATCGCAGCCGCTGTAACTCACACAGAATGTGCCTTTTTGGTTAGTTAATTCGTATAAAAGATAGTTGTGATCATTATAGCGATAAAGGAGATATATTAAATTCTGTGATTTTGGCCATTTTCTTATTGTACCTATTTATCACGAATAAATTAATCGATTTTCATATTAAATTGTTGTGAATCTATATTTATATTGTGTACATATAATATATGTCTGTGCTTCATGTTTAATGATATATTTATTTAATATCTATAATAGTTTTTATACGAAAAGTAAAAAGTAACATGACTGTCTATAAAAGTACGCCCTTGAAATCTTAATCCAATCTGTGAAAAACAGTGATGCTGTAGATGATGATAACGATAACAGTTTACATATTTTGTAACAGTTATTTATATTTGAATTTTAAATTCGATGAAAATTAAATGCAGTGCCAAAGCTGTTGGCTCTTAGACCCATATCGATTGCACTGAGTTCAATCGTCGGTCAAAAATTTACTTACAAGTATATGAACTTTACATGTAAAAAATACTTTACGTATTTAAAAAGATTTATATTCAATCGAAAATAAAAGCTTTTTTATCTTGTTTTTACAATAAACGACACTTTTTTTTTAAGTACATACTTTTGAAGACACTTGTCCAAGAGTATCCATTTTTATCTTCTTAGCAAAATTGACTTCCTGAGTGTTATTATCAAATTGATACTTGATACATTTTTAGATCAAACTATAAGGAATAATTTAAGTAGCATTTTAACGGTCAAACTCGGATTCTTGTACAAGTTATACAGCATGAAAGTACGTACTCTTAGGCGGTGTATCCTACATTCTTTTTATCGATATTATTTGTTTAGTCACTTTTCTGTCGAATTAAAAAATAGTTTTTCCTCTTTTTTGGCAAATTTACGGTAAATTTCGATCACTCGCATTACGTTGAATTAATGCATATTAAAAACTGCTTTATATTAAATAATCTCAATGCAATAACACAATATAATCATCTTTGATAATGAAATAATATATGTATATTTTGTTAAATAACATGACAATATTATTAATAGATAGTTAATCATTTAAAATATTTATATACTTTTACATTTAACTTTGCTGATTTCATGTATAGCAGCTTTCAGTATGCACTGATCTAGCGTAGTGCAAAGTGATCGAATTTGTTATTAGTTCTTTTGAGTTGTATCACTTCTAAAGTAAAGGAGTGATTTCTCAACGAGTTGTAATACCCTTTTGCAAGTATCTCGTGACAAGAGTCATTTTTGTCGCGAGACAAGCACCGCAAGCGCACTAGACACGACAAACGAAAACGCGGTTCAAAAAATCAGTCAGAAAATCAAGCATTTATATTCCGCGGAGATTTTTTTAGCGGCGGCTGGACAATTTTTTCATTTCTTTTATGGCCGGTCGTAACATAACTCTGAATCTATTACTACGGCCACCGCCACCATCACATCCTAATACCTGCTCGCGCGCATCACTCTCGCGGCAGTCGCTTTAACTTCTGTCTTTTCCTCTCCTCTCCTCTCTTCGTGGCTGATCACCAACGTAAGACGAATTCGCGTAGGTGGAACGAGCTCTGATGTCCGCTCGGCGAGCGTTTTAAGCGCGGTGGAAACACGCGATGTGCTCGGTATTCCTCGTAAATCGCCTGGGACACGACGGGAGGTCTTCGATTGTTAAAGTCCCAACTTTCGCCAGACCTTTTTATTCGCAGTTGCGTTATCAATCGCTATCGAGCGTTATGGATCACGTTTCGTAACTGCTTCCAAATATCACGGGTCATTCTGTCGGTACCGTCTATTGATTCACA
>NW_017305779.1:5702917-5709157 GCF_001594115.1 Trachymyrmex septentrionalis | reverse complement strand
ATATATATATATAAACTTTTATATATATAATTAAAAATTCCGACTCATTCTCTGATTTTAAAGATCTTATATCGATAAATGCAAATGATGGTGTTAACTCGAGCCGAAGGTCGATCGAGCTTTTATAAAAGACAGACATAATGAGCGGTCGCGATACTCGTGATCATTCCACACACTTGAAGTATGTATTTATCGAAAATGAAGAAACAGTCTCTCTGTAGCCTCGAGTGGGTCCAGTCGGAGACAGGTTCACACTAAATGGCGGTCAGACCAGGCATGTCGCGCACCATGGGGTGTCCCGGTCAAAAGCGCCGACTTCGCTTTCCTCGCTCCACGACATCCTATCACTGATCCTCTCCAGTGTGTGCACTCTTTATCTCGAAACCTCTCCACCGGACAAGGGGATTAATTTTCGACTGAGTTATGCACTCGTAGTAGTTTTAATAGCGTCACTCGCTGCATTACGCAATGGAAGAAACAAGATTAAGTTAATCATGGTTAATTGGTTAAAATAAATATACCTAGCTTGATGTGTTATTTTGGTTAGCCAGTGTTTTCGTGCGGTAGTAATAGTACGCGCTTCTATCTTGATGCCTTCAAATTTCTGTTATTGACATGTATTCGCGCAGGTGCTCGCGCAATCCGGGTAATCCTATCAAATTCTTAACGGAGTCGTAACCGGGGTATCGTCTACTTGACAGGAACTAACGTTGAAATCACGCGTAATTCGGGGCGGCGCCAGGACGCGCGATTTTTTTAGATGATTTACAAATTAGCTTCCGTTCCTACCGGTCGTGGGGAGATCGCCGTTCGGGATGACCGGTGTGCCAAGAGGATGAGGTCTCGTTTACCACAAGGTTGCTTCTGCGAAGAAGGGCTTCTATTAGTACTTCTGGCTCGGGCCAGCTTTGCCGCCCACCTCCGCAGCCGCAGCGCAGGATAACATATGGTTAGCTGAGATCTCTCGAAACTCCATTAACATAACGTCGATCTCCACCTGCTTCACGAAAAACGCGAGAGGAGAACGAGGCGTGGTGGTGGCTAAGTCGATTGCGAGCTCTACCAAGAACTCGGAACGGCTGTCGTTACCGCATCCTTTTCCATCACGACACTTTCTTCCTTTCCTTGCCTTCACGATTTCTAACGACGACGATCGATCAGACTTCCTTATGGGGAAAAAGAAAAGCGCTGTATTAAATGCTTCTTCTGCTCAACGGAAATGTTAAACGAACGAAAAACTTGATGATTTCTTAAGCTCCATTGTTTCTTTTAATGCAATAACTTGTCTCAATTTAAGATGGTTCTTTAGTAAATCGAGTTACCATAGGAATGTCTAATTTTTTGGATATTATGAAGTTGAAGTACCGAAATTTGACGTGTGCAAAATTCTACGGTTCTACGGTAGGTTAACGATGATATAAGAAAGAAAAAGGGTTGAAAATGTAACCTTTCATGTATAACTTACAATTAGTGACAGATAAGGCTCGCAGAGCTTCTTTAACTAACTGCACACAAATCTTATCATAGACTTTTTTCAAAATCGATATTATAATAGTTTAAAAAATTATGATTTTAATCACGAAAAAATAATAAGGTCAACGGCCATTCTGGAAAGATATTTACGTGCATAAACTTGCATATAAATTTAACCTCGAAAAATAAACATAATCTCATCTTGTTTTCGTTCAATGAAGATGCTCTTGATTTACTATCGTATATTTCATATTCATTATTTCATTAAGATATACATATAGTTTTAATATTATAATATTTTATCCAAATTATGCAGACATTTAATTTTGGGTGGGCCCTGGTGAGGTACTCCAAATTTTCGGCACACTTCACTAAAGAACCATCTTAACGCATTTAATTTCATCATTTTATCATTAATTCTACTAAGATGAATATATATAACACACACAATGATAATTCTTGATTTAGAATTATCCAATTATTTTCGGGAAACATTATTCAAATTAATTACATGAAAGCACTTAAATCTCTACCATATATAAATCACTCCGCATTATTAATATATGTAGTTACATGTGTTTTAGAGAGAGAAACATTAATAAAAATTAATTTTAAAATATGCACTACATTGATGAAACAAGATAGGATTTTGACAGGCCGCGGCTTCATCTCGAAACAAATGTTTTTTTACTTAAATTGCCGGTCACGAAGAGAAACGAACGCTATTCCGCGCCGTGACATAAATATGCCGGAATTAATACGCGGCACACAAATCTCCTAAACTACAGCTACAGTTTATTGTCCGATATATGTACGTCTGCGGGCCACCGCGTAATAAAACGAAGAGGAAATCTCATCCCGTTATTTGGGGTTCTTGCGTGCGCTCGCTCGCTCGCTTGGGCGCTATCGCTATCGCCCGACCGGATCGAATGCGTGACAGACTGCGGACAATATTGCATTCCTATCCGCCTATGAATTCGTTAGGAATCATCCTATATTCTTCTCCACGCGGTACATCAGGAGGGGACGAGTATACCAATTTTCGCGCTGCAGATTATCGTTGCGACCGTGACGAATAGATATCGATGTGATTTCACATTCGACATGAATTCGGAAATATGGTCTTATTTACGGAGCGATTTCTTTCAATATATACCATCTATTTGGTGTTTCAAGGATGAATCACGCTAAACTAATGAAATAATATAACATTGTCCTTGTTTGCATATTGTTTGCTGTGCACTTCAACAGAGATTAGTTTAACATTAGAAGTATCGAGCATTATTGATTGTTTCTATTTTTTACATTAATACTATACGATAGATCAGTCAACAAGTAATATCTTATATTTGCTCTTAACAGTCTTGACAATCACGGTGGTAAAAATTAAGATTATTTATTGAGTCATCATGTATTTCTTGTGTAAAAAATAGAATTCTTTTTTGACTTTTCAATAATTATGTCCTTTATATTGATGAAATATTTGGTTTTTCACTACCTTCTTTATTTTCATAGTAATTTATTCGTTTGAGCCATTTTAGTAAGTGACAAAACATATTTCTAGCATTAAAAAAGTAAAAAGTTTATGTTTCCCATTTTGTATTTTTAACATAAGGTATTATAAGAGATATATTTTTGCGCGTGTTGCTTATTATAACAGCAAGATCCGTAGATAAAATTTCCTTTTCCGTATTTCCGTATACCTATTCAGTTTGCGATTTGGCGAAATGAGCTTAACACATCGCCGTGTTACGCTGCAAGATGCTGGTTTTCGTTCTTGAGGCTGTCATCGCACGAATGGACCCTGGATTTACTGCCGCACTCACCCGATCGGTACGCGTCTGTTCTAATTGCAGGTCCGTGAGCTCGTAAGAAGAATATGCTCCGATCCACACCCCCTGACCTTCCCACCTGCCGTCATCCCACGCGAGACTCCCGTGAGATATCGAGCACGTACCGCGATGCATCACCCGATCAGGTGCAACGCCTCTACATGGACTGTTCGTGTAACAAAGACATTTGCCTGCGGGGTAATCGAGGTCGCAGGATCATCGTCAACGCGATAAATCATCGGCATTGGAACTGTTGCTGGATTAAGATTCTTGCAACAGAGGATGGGTAAGTGAAGAATATTTTCTATCTCGTGTAACGCGAGATCTATGAGGGATGGAAAATTAACTAATACTTGGAGCTCAGCTCTTATAGAGAAATTATTAAATTACCGTCACATACTTTTTATCGCCTCGCGGCGATCGGAAGCGCCAAGTGATTATTATCGCGTCCATCTCCCACGCCGTTAAATATAAAAAGAAAGAGAAACTCTCGCGCGAGAACTCTCCCTCGTGCCCTCCCCCGAAACTCCCATCCGAAACTCCTCGTACACGCGAGAAGATCCCTGGTCCCGTCTCTGGAACCCGGTAGCCCGAGGGCCGTGAGAGGACTCGACTCGCGTTGGCGTGGATATTTGCACGGGGCAAATCTTGGCGCTTGATCCGACGATTATGCTGTCGACACTGCTTCTTCGTCCTTCCCGCCTCTCTGTCCTTTCTAGTAACCCGTTTCGGCTTCGTGATGGAAGGACGCGTGTACGAGTCTGGGAGTAATCCGCCATTGCGCGCCGCGTGTCCTCTCGTATCCACCACCTACCGTCTCACGGTACGTTCGAATCGTTTACACGTACAAGATCGGCAATATGAGTATGCGTTGTGTGTGTGTGTGTGTGTGTGTGTGTGTGTGTATTTGCACGCGACGAGTATGTGTGCGCGTGAGAGATCGCGTAGGTAAGCACGGTCCGCTGGGGGCGTGGCGGCTCCCTGGTGGTCTCACTGGCGTGGGTTTCATGCCTTCCGAAGGGCCCTTGTGCAGGTCCCGCTGGTGAATCTCGTCTGTTACTGGAGTCGACAAGCGCGGACATGTTTCAATGTGGATCTAAGTCCGAAACTTGAAAATACCATTAAGATTCACCTAACGAGAGTTTTAATGTTGCACATTAAAAATTAAGTTCAAGAGTGTCTAATTGTTGCACGAGGGTAAGTTGTATTATTTGACATTTTTCTAGAATGAATCTCGGATAGTTTGAAATGTGTGTGTGTGTGTGTGTGTGTGCGCGCGCACGCGCGCGCGCGAGGAGGGAGGGAGGGGGAGAGAGAGAGAGAGAGAGAGAGTTTCGCGGTGCATGTAGATCTGTGGAAATATATATGAAACGGTGATCTAATAGCTACCATTACATTCAATTAGGCGAGCCGGCTCTATTCACGTGGACGAGCGAAATGCGCGTTATTAATACCCCATCGTGATTCGTGGCTGGTAAGTAATCACAGCTCCGGATGAACGCGAAAGGAGATCTCAATCTCCTTCAGAGCATCGCGCCGGGCATGTTTGCTGCGCATGAAGCGGTTTCATTTAGCTTCTGGCATCGTGACTACGCGAAGTCTGAGATATGATATACAATTACAAAGAAAGAATCGTGACTTTCCCTGACGTGGAATTGCACGGCTAGGGCATCCGCGATGGTTGCAACGGTATTGTAGGTGGATGAAATTTTGATTAGGCTTTCGCGCAAGTAAATACTTCATCTACTAAAATTCAGCAATATATAATAATTCATATTTTATTATCTTATTTATATTAATCGTATTTATTTTGTATTACATTGTCATTTCTTTTTAGATTAACCCTCAGCTGGAGCACTAGGTTACATACATTCTGCTGTATATAATAGCGCTTATAAGCATTTATAAGTCGTAAGAGTGAATGAGAGCAGGGAGTAAAAAAAGTTTTATATTCCCACTATTAATTCTCCACCATAGTTGGTTTCGAAGGTCAGATGGAAATTTTCCACGATCGTTTTTTATTACACATGGTGAAAATTTTATATTTAAAATTACTATAAAGTTGTAGAAGTTGCAGACTATCATGACAATTATAAGTTTAAATGCTATAGCTATTTTTTAAAAAACAATAATGCAACGTAATTTTTATACTTTTTCATAGTAAAAATTTTTTTATTACAAAATCAAAACTTATCGAATAAAAGTTAGTATTGTAAAGATAAGTAAAAAATATGTACTTAACAAATTTTGCGTACCATAGTAAAAATTAACTGTTTTCATGTTAGAATGTGGCTTAAGTACTGGCTTTTAAAAAAATTATTTTATTTATGTGATAAAAATTAGTATTACTATAGTAAAAGTTATGTCAGAATTATGTTGTGATGGTCCATCGAAAATACAAGACATAGTAAAGTGTAATTTAAAATTGTATTAAAACTTAATATAAAATTTTCTCCGTGTAGAATTAGATTGTTGAACTCCGTAACGAAAATATGTTTTTTGAAAATAATCGAAATAATGATTTTTTTTTTCAAAGCATGTTCAATTACATTTGAAATCCCACTAGAAAAATCTCCTTAACAGTTTTCCCTTTAAAACTACGAATTTTCAAAAAAACCCTGTTTTTCGCAAATTAAAATATTTTCTTATGTTTTTTCTTAAATATTTCAAATATTTTCAATTTCTTAATTTTCACACCTATTCCTTCTTCTTTGTAATCCTTTGGCACACACTTACCAATAAAAAAAAATTGTTTAAATTCTGTGCATGTAAAGATATACGTGATTGAAAACATCGGAGTAACACACACCCATGTGCATCAAAATTTCAAATCAAATATAGTGCATTAGTTGAAGGTTAGGATTATTTAACATAAACAAAGTCAACTGATGCGCGTAAAACAGATTAAACAAGATTTTATTTAGTATAATTTTAA
>NW_017305779.1:5697398-5702817 GCF_001594115.1 Trachymyrmex septentrionalis | reverse complement strand
ATATATATATATAATATACTGTAAGTGCACATATATCATAACGATAGTAAATCGTCATATAGCATAAAAAATTATACTTTGTACACAGGAAATATAATTGTTCAAAAATCTCTAAAAATATTGATTCAATGAATGAATACGCCAATGGACAGGTAACAACCGCGTAACGAGGCTTGTGTGTTGTGAGTGACTCGCGTTCTCAGCTCTTTTCTCTTCTTCCATCCATTCCTGCGTCTTAGAGCGTAGTGAGGCGCCCGATTCGTCTGGTCACGAACGGTGGACCTCACATCGTCACGGAAAAGATGTTCTCCTTATTCCGTCGGCATTATTAACCAGGCTGTGATGTTAAGCCAGTCACCAGATTACCAGCAGGATCAACGAGACGCGCTTATCTCACTTCAAATGTTCCGCTATCATAGAAAATCATTATTATTATATTTCGTATTACACTATTATGGTTTCATGTTCACGCGATTTTTTTTCTTCACATTTTTAACACTGCGTCTATACATGCGCAAATCACAAAGGATGATGTTAAAAAGGACCCGATTTTTCTCCATAAAGGTGTAAGTAAAAGGAATAGCATTTTTTATAGATTTTGACTTCCTGAATACGTTAATGTTATGTTCGGGATCGATAAGGAACACTTTGAAAATTGGGCATAAACATATATTTGAACAAATTTCAATATTTTTACTTACTTTTCAAGGTGTTTCCCAACTGCTACGAATTTTGTCATATTCAGGAAGTTAAAATTTATAACACAAAACACTATTTCTTTTATTTACATTCTTTTGAATAAAAATCGGATGTTTTTTTCTTCAAAAAAGGACAGATTTTTTCTCAAAAAAATGTAAGTAAAAAAAATCATGTTTTTCGTAGATTTTCATCTTCTGAATATGATAAAATTATTAAAAAGTTTGTGGTATTTGTGGGAACACATTGAAAAGTAAGTAAGAATATTGAAATTTGTTCAAATATATCATGTTCAATTTTCAAGGTATTCCCTATTGATTCCGAACTTTTTATTACCATTATCTTGGGAAGTCAAAATTGATAAAAAAACGCTATTCCTTTTACTTACATTTTTATGAACAAAAATCGGCCTTTTTTTATCACCTATCTTTTACCCGAAATGAGCAAGTGATATGCACAAAGTGAAGAAAAAAATGTCGTCTACTTTCATTTAGAAATTTTATACATTTTGATGAATATATAACCATCTGTATGTCTCTAGTAATGTTAACTTCTCATGTTGAATTCTAATGTTGAATTCTCATGTTAGACACACGAAATGCAGTCAGCGTCAAATTTACGACGCACACAGAGGTCTTTATCATGTGTGCGTACTCTCTTCACTTTTTATCTCGAGGTTGCGCGCCTTTGGCGACTCGTTCCGTCGCTTCCGGAGATGCGGAAAGTAGACGGGCGCGTTCATAGAAATTAATTTTCGATCGGTCATCCAGCACGTCGCCCGAAGATAGCCGTTTCCGACGGTTTCGACAATTCCGTCGAACGAACTAATGCCCCGGGGGCATCTCCGCTCTTTCTATTTTTTTCTTCTTTCTTTCTTTTTTTCCCCAACGAACGTTTTGCTTCCGCGAACGAATCGCCGAGGAACTCGTGGTTAAGCGTTTTACGACGATGGGGACCACTGCTCGTGGTCCGATTATCTTGTTTCTGCGGAATTATCGGGAATGCTACCTTAGAAAACGAGGAGGTGGGCCTCCATGGTTGAAGGTATCCCGTAAAAATTGCCCCGAATTACCAGTTGCCAATCGATGATCTCTCGCTCCTCACCCGCAATTCGTCGCTCATGGTGCCTTGATTAGAGCTTATTTTCTATTGCATCGCACGCTGCCGCGGCGACCCATGGCTGATGAGAATATCGTTAGTGATTCGGTCTCCTGGTGATGTGCTTTTTGTCTACACATTATTATTAATTATTATTATAATATTGACATAATAATGATAATAATAATAATTCCGTGGTAATATGATGTGAATTTCTTTTTCGTCTGTATGGATAAAATTAAAATCGTCTCCAAAGGTGGTCTCGTCATTACGTCGTGAAAATACTTAATTATCATCCAGTGCAGAAAAAGTCTTTACGATTTCTTAATTATTAACCGTCGTCACGATCGATCGATTAATCAAACGATAGGCAAGTTTGCATCAATTTCCACGCTTCTCGATATTTTACAAGGATGGCAATCACGTCGTCCGTTTCTAGGTCGGTGAGCTGTACCACAGAAATTGGCCCAGAAGCCGGCTGACACGAAAGAAGAAGATTCGCGCAGCCTGTGCACGAGAGAGAGAGAGAGAGAGAGATTGTGTATGAAAGGATGTTGTGGTGGGGAGCGGAAGGCGCCGTGTTAATTTCACTTCGAAAAATCGTAAAATGCAAATGAACGATTCGTGGGCCCGGGGCTCGATTGGCAAATTGCGAGAGAAGGCTACACTACGCGCGCGACGGCCGCGCTGGCGCCCAAGGTGGTCGAGTAATTTCACGTGGCCTCCCCCTTTCCCTGTCCGAAGAATAAAAAAGGAGGTAAAGAAAATAAGAGAGACAGTGAGAAGAACGAGGAACAGAAAGAGACAAGAGGCAGGAAGAAAAAAGGCACAGAAAAACGAGCAGCTAGAGTTAAAGGGGAGGGAGGAAGAGCGCGCGCTTCACCACCGGGCGTGCAGACCATTCAGAAGAGGAGTTTGGCTGCGAGATATAAAAATGTGTTGATTATATGTTGCTGAGCATCCTCGAGCCCATGGTGTCGTTAAGGAAATACACTGGTAACAAGACAGAAAGAGAAAGAGAGAGAGAGAGAGAAGGGAGGGGGGAGGAGAGAGAGAGAGAGAGAGAGAGAGAGAGAGAGAGAGAGAGAGAGACTTATCTGTGAAATCATTAAACGCAGACACATCCGAGTGTCATCATCGCGATATCGAACGATTACGGCGATATTATGATTACTGTCTTGAAATCAATTAACTTAAAGTGACTTCGAATATTACTTTTTTTTATTAACGATGAAAATCGTGGAAGTGATAAAATTATTAGTGATAAAAGATTTTATTAGTGATATTTCCATCTACCCATAATTCTTCAATTATTTTTGTCATTGATATTTATACGAGAAGATTATCATTTGAATCTTGGTTAACAGATTGTTCCTATAAAAAGCTGTATGATAAAGCTTGAAAATTTTTATTAATCAATCGGTAAAATTTGATATTTATAATCTTTTCTACTTCTTTCCCTGATTCAATAAGATAGCTATCAACGAATTAAGAAGCCAAAGAGTTAATAAGTCACAAGAAAGAACGACGATCGAGCCGTTCGAGCCGTTCATTCATGAAAAAAGTGACGAATGAAATAGTACGTCCAAAGAGCGGCTCGTAAATCGACTAGAATCGCACCGATTGGCCGTTAATCGGTCGCGAGTCTCCAATAAGACTAATGAATCGCGGGTGAAGGCAGCCTGCATGGTGGGCCCTTGGGCCCGGATGTGCCCTCCTGCGATATGTCTGTTCGCCTGTCTGTCCATCCGTTCATATACGCGTCTCTGTGTGGTGTACAGAAGATTAAAAATAAATAAAAGGCAATAAGTACGGGACCCCGTGCGAAACCCGTCATTACGCGAGGCGGGCCCACCTTGTTAGCCCAGTGGGCCCCATGACCAGCCACTCTCATTCAGAATCTCTCTCTTCTCTCCCGGAGGAGTCCTGGCGCCTATGCCGTTAAAATTGCCCAAAATTCCCAGAATTCTTACCTCTCGATATATAGTATATGCTTACAACCACTATTACTGTCGTCACTCCCCCGTACCTGCGATCTTTTCGCTGGGTGTCTTCCCTCTCGCTTTTACAAAATAATGGCGCGACCATAAAGACAGCGTTTGTAGATTTAAGAAAATTAGGGTCGCTTGTTCACTGATTGACAAAGTTATATTTCCTCGAGCGCAGATCTCTGCAGCGTGCGAAGCCGCTTTCCAAAAGCATAATCTTATGTCACGCGATTACGCTTTATATAATACTTATCTCTTGCCTATTATTTGTTTGTATTATTCTGAATAGAAATTTCTTCAGGCTTAAATATAGAAATTCTTCAGAATTTGTTGCTATTTATTCGCTTTAAGATCTCTATATCTATTTTAGTCGTAAGTGATTGTAGCTCTAAAAATTCATCAATCGCAGCCAAATATGAGAAGAATAGTTGACTGTGATTGGTCAATTCTTGCAACTACAACCATGACTTACAACTACGCTTACACAATTAGAATAGACATTAAGGTTTTAACGTGGTTAACGGATCCTCAATATTGCCGTCTAAATATACAACGATCTAGCAGTGCCAATAGCCGTCAATCGTGACACGAACGGCGCCTTCGATGAGATAATTATTTCGATCATTAATATTCGTTATCTTTCAGGAAGGGGAATACGGAGCGAGTCAAAATGTGTATCCATAATGAGTGATTATTCGATTCGATTGAGTCGGGTGTGCGCGTTCGTGTTTGTGCATGCAATACGGCGATATCGATGTGCCAACTTTCTTGCCAACTTCGCCCGCGCCAGGACTCCGCTTCTCTTTCCAGACTCATGGAAAGCGCCATGTAAGACTGACCCGTGCTTCAAAACAACCAGTATTACGCGTTGGTATTCTCGAATTTGAGATCTAGAATACAAGGAGGATGAGAGGCTGGATTATCAGGAGAGGGCGGTTGGTTCGGTCATCGACGAGGAACGGTGGTTAGCCGATAGGGAAGTGGCGTAGGAGTCTTGCGCCAGCGCTCGGTAATGCCTAATGGCGGATAATTGGACAAAGCTAGCCGCAAATTGGACCACCGACCGTGGGGTCGCCGGGTCGCCGGGACGCTAATCGTCATCGTTGTTATTTGCATCTACCGATGCATCCATAACGTACGTGAGCCATGAGGCTCTTTGCGACGTATCCTCCACTCCGATTCGTTTCGTTATATTGCGAGAGTGATGTAACCACGGGACCCGCGATCATGATCAAGTAGCGCGACGTCTAGAAATAGAATTGACCGACTCTCGTTTATTCGGAGTCTACTCCCGAACGGAGTCATGCACGTCGAACGAACAATAATTTACGCATGAACAATATTTTCTTACGATTGAACAACCATATCAAAGTTTACTTGCAGAATCGAGTAGGGAAACTGATCTAAGCGAGCTAGTTGTATAATACAATATATTAATTACAAATATGTTCTCTCCTCGCAGCGGGAAGCGCTCTCTCTCTCTCTCTCTCTCTCTCTCTCTCTCTCTTTATTGAACGAGAGATATACCTACCGTAAATGATACTTATATTATTATTTGTTGCTATATTAATATTAATTTTTTGCGCAATATTCGTCCTGAATCATATTTATATCCCTCGCGTGCGTGTTCGCATATT
>NW_017305779.1:5692941-5697367 GCF_001594115.1 Trachymyrmex septentrionalis | reverse complement strand
ATATATATATCCATCTTGTATATTAATTATTCCCCCGAGAACTTTTATTCTATTTTTACTGTTTTTGATGAAGTGATGAAGGTGTAGTCGCTAATACACTCGACCGCTACCGATCGTAAAACAGCCATGTCAGAATTGGCGCGTCATATATTAATTAAAGCCATTGCGATTTCTCCTCGCCATCTCGGAATTTATTAGCGTAGCATTCGCTATTCGCAATCGGAGTTGTTGCTAATATGTCCGTCAAAGTTTCAATTGGTCATAAAATCTTCGCAATGTAATTATCAGGAACTCATTTGTCAGTAACAGCTTACGTCTACATTATTGCATGTTAATCGATTTCGTCGGTGTTTCCTAAAATCAGCGTATCTGAGTGACTAGCAATTTTTATTGCAACTGATTACGATTGCCTTTGCATAAGCATTCATTCCCCAAGCAATTCCTTCAAATGTCATTAATTACAGGAATTACTTTTTATAGCGATCTTAACTTTTCTTTTGATTTTAGGAAGATAGATATTTGGCTTTATTACAAATAATTAAGTATACCGGGAGAATAAAAATAAAAAGATATACTAGTATATTTTTATATATTTTAAAAAGCTTACATATTTTTTACTCTCTATATATACATATATATTTCAATTTTTACAATACTTCCAAATGTATTCTTTTTAATTAGATTTATTTACAAAGTATTTCAGAATCATTTCGCAAAATCTTAATGACGTATTCTGATGATTAATTAAAACTGAAAATTCTAATATGAAAATGAGAAAGTTACAATTATTTCTTTCCATTGAAAATTTAAATGATTGATCGATTACTCCGTTAAAAAAAATTATTAAATTTAATGTGTTATTTAAAAATAATAAATTAAAAAGAAATCTTTACTTTTGTTTTAAAATCGGTAAATATAAATTATAATTTATTATTAACATCTTCTTGCGAATTTTTACATATTAAGAAAAGTATATAATGAAAAAAATTATATTTTAATAAATTAAATCCTATAGCAAAGATAATTCAATATAATGATTTAATTTAATTCTCTTTATTGCATTAAAAAATAATAAGAAAAGTTCTTAATTTAAGTAAAATTAGAATTTTTTTGAGCTACACAAATTTGATAAAAGTAATAATAATTAATTAATTTACGTAAAATAATTTAAAGATAATATAATTTTTATATATTTCATATATTTTATATTTAAACCTACCACTACGATCAGTTTATCACTTTGCGTTTTGAATTTGAGAATGGTGGACAAATTACATTTAAATCGGTGAAAAAATTAAAAGCGACATGAAATTATTCGGAATTTAGTAATGAATTTAGTATTCGAAATCTGGCAGTGAAAAGCCGCAATATCGATTGTTCGTTAATAATTTAATTCAAAATGTAAGGAATCGGATATTCAGCATAAATTTATTTTATTGTGCATGTTAAATATCTCGCGATGACAACGAATCAACAATGATAATTATTTACAATAGGGGACTCCTCCCTAATAATCTTGACATATGTTGTCAAGATTATGACCCTTAGTGATTTCCAATAAGTTTTAGCCGTCGCTTGTTATTTGTTATAAAGTTATTAACAGTTAGTAATTATTTCTTTGCTTTATATGAAAAGTCAAATAACTAGACAGTGAGATAGGTACAGAATGGACTGATTAAGGAAATACGACTTTCCATGTGAAGCAAGATCTACCTAAATGAAAACGTACGCTTCTTGACAAGGGAGAAGGGGAGGTAAAACTCGTTTTGCATAAAAAATCGGACGCTCCTTGGCAGAGAAGATGTGGGGTGGAAAGGTACTTTTTAAAAGTTACCGTTCGTTACCGTTATCGTTATTTGTTATAAAAAGTAACACGTCACCGTTACTTAAAAGTAACGAAAAAAAATCGTTACTTTTCGTTACTTTTTTGTAATTATGCGGGAGACGAGTCTATTCACCGATTTTGATGAAATTAGAATCGACGCGTTTTTCGACAGCAGAAAAATAAGTGTCGTTCTGCCCGGCGAACCGAGATTAATGATTGATGACAATTGAAATAAGGAAATCTGTTCTAATTTCATCAAAATCAATGAATAAACTTGTCTTCTGCATAAACATTTTTTCAAATGTTAAAACAGGCTTCTAAAACAGAATACCAATATAGAATATACATAAAATATAAGCTATTAGAAAGATATTTATCTTCAAACATTTTTATCTTTTATTAATATTTTACATACTATTTAGTTTTATAGTATTATTTAATTCTATAATATTTTATTATACATACAATAGCTATTTTAGTTTTTAGTATTCTTATGCTAAAGCAAGGATAGTGAATGAAAATAGGTAAAAAGTTTTTTGTTTACTTAGTATAATCTTATTATCCATAATAGCCGTGACCTATAAAAAGATAACGATACAAGAGTTAATTTTGTTACTCATTATTAAAGAAGATGTAACATTGTAATTTTTCGTTATAAAAAACAAGTGACAGCTATTTTACTAAATCATTATCAAAAAGAAGTAACGAAAAAATAACGTCGTTACAAGTAACGCGTTACTTTCCAATTCTTCGAACTTACTTCGCGTGGAAAGTCATGCGCTCCTAGACAGGAGAGGAGATGAGGTGAAATTCGCTTCGCGTGAAAAGTCATAAAATATATTTTATAGCAGAAAATTTCTGTTTTATCTAGAAAAGAGACATCATTATTCAAATTTTTTTTTGTAATAACTTTTTAACAAATAACGAATAACGGCTAAAACTTATTGGAAGTCAAGGTCATGACCTTGACAACATATGTCCAAGGTCAAGATCATTGGGAGGAGGGTCCCCTAATGCAAATCACTTCCGTAACAAATATATGGTGCTCGTTTTTGTTGTATTCGACATGCTGTTGTGTGTCATCTTGTTGTCATTCGCACATTAAAAGCAGGTAGGCAGCGGCACGAGTCGCTCTGTGTTAATAGAGAGTTTTTGCGTTTATCCAGATACGGTGGAACGCTAAGATCAGGGTATTTTCTTCTTAATAACTGAATGAAGAAAAGAATAACGTGACTTTAACATTCACCATATCTGCATGGATTCACAAACTCCTTATTATCTCTCAAAACATGATAACGACAAAAGTACTAAAAGACGCAAAACGCAATTTTAGCGAATACTTCATGATTATTAATCTGCGTTTTAATTAAGGATATATTTTGGTGTAAATTTATCAAAAAAATCGATTTTTTTATTGCATATTTCGATTGTACATTTCAAGGATACACTGTCAAAATTTCAGAAAGAAATTCTAAGAATTAACGATTCTACAGCCAAAAGTTCTTTTTTTTATAACTAAATGTTTGAGGAAGTTGAAGGTTTACTTTATAGACCAGGAATCGCTGATTAATGGTAAATAATTTAATTATCATTTTATTTTAAAAAAATCTGTAAAAAAAATGTTAAACATGTTTTTCTCGAAATATTGTTTTTTTGAACGGTGATTTACACGATTTCGGAAAAACTAACTGACCGATTTTAAAAATTCTTGCGGCGTTGGTTGACTAGCTATCGCGTAAACCTGAATAAACCGGTTTCACTAACAATTTTTTATCCAACTTTTTTGAGTGAAAAAGAAACGTTTTTTTGCATTACTTTCTGAAAACACGTGTTAATTTGCGAATTTTCAATATATTTTTTAATAATTTATTTTAATTTTTTCATCCATTTAAGAATAATTTATTAAAACTTTCCGCCTCAGATTCGATCTTTGTATTAATTTGCAAGCTGTTTGCTGAGTAGTTTGTAGCATCTGCAATTGCATTTTTTTTGTCTAGTACTATATCTGTCGCAATATGGGAAAATGTGTATCATGTAACGTTGGAAGTGTCGTACAAAGTATTGCGCATTTATTGTATTCTGCGATTAGTGCACACACGATTGCAATTAATACGAGTGCCGTGAAAGAAAAACGTAAGAATACAAGGGGAGTAGAGGCATCGATGAAGCAACTGTGGGATGAGTAAATAATTATTTATTATTTTATTTATTTTACTTGTGGAATGAATTATTTATATAATTATTATAAACACAATAATTATTTTTTTAAATATTTATTAATTTGGGCACTATTATAAATTGGATAAATTTGTATTTTACAGATCAACATAATCTCGACGTATAAGTAAGCTCTCGTACAAGTTAGCTCTCGCACATCATATCGGTGAATGATAAATTTTATTTTAATTTACAGTAGTGGATTTGTAGAAAGAGAATACAATATATGAATTTATGTGTGTGTATGTGTGTGCGTGCGTGTGTGCTACTCTTATTTAAGAGTGCAAATATTTTTACTCTTTTTCAATAATAGCAGTATTTTCATTCTTTTGAAGCGCGATTTTGAAGCAAGATTCTAAGAAATTTAAAGGCTATTAAGTTAAA
>NW_017305779.1:5679044-5692888 GCF_001594115.1 Trachymyrmex septentrionalis | reverse complement strand
TAGTATAGAGATACTTTCTTTTTCTTGCATATTTAGGTATAGTTTAGTTACTTTTTGGATGCTATAATACTTTTTTATACTAAATGCGCATTTAATAGGCGCGGAACTCAGCAAAAATGTATTATATTCCATATAAATTTTTTTTTATAATTAAATACTTATTAAATAGTAAACTTAATTCCTGCCATTATGGATTTTTCCCATGGCATGCAAGCGGTTTGAAATGACCATTAACGTACATTTAACACTTTCGACAACTCTAAAAGCATTTGAGATGGATTCTCATCGAGCAATTCTTGCAGCTTGACATCTTCAAATTTTTTCGGCTGTCCGTCGTTCTTTATTTCTCACATCAAAATCACCGTTTCAAAAGTGTCCAAACCAAATTCTACATATTTTTTCCGATGGAAATTTAGCACCATACACTTCAGAGTAATGCACTAAAACACACTTAATAAGCGATGCACTTCAAATGTAATTTTCTTGAGATCGACATAGTGAAGATGCACATGTTGAAAAAGCAAATTATCGTGGTCATATCTCGCGGTTCTTCGTGGTTCTTCATGTCTATACATGAGATAAACACAGACACAGTCAGAGAGAGAGAGAGAGAGAGAGAGAGAGAGAGAGAGAGAGACGGACGACAATGGCACAACGGCAACGGTGACGATGTCGAGTGAAGACGACAACGACGCCAGACGACGATGATGCCGGACGACGCCGAGCCCGGCCGAGGCGACGCCAGACGACGCCGGGTGGAAGCGAGGGAGGTAATTAATTTTTATTTTCCATTTTTATTTTCTATATTTATGTATTACTAACCTAAAATATATCAAAAAATATTAATTATTATTATTATTTTAATTATCCCTTTATTTTTAGAAAATTTAAATTCTATATTATGTTTTCAAAAATTTACAAGAAGCAGTAAAATCCCAAAAGAAAGTTTTTTTAAAAAATATATATATAGGGTCAATTGGGATAGGCAAAAAAATACAAAGTTGGAATTCAACAACGTACCTTTTTTTTAATGTCATTTTCAACTGGTTGAAATTCACCTTATTTGCGAGGTTATAGATAAATTTACTTCCATTTATTTCCATTTGCGTTAAATTACGTAGACCTAAAGCAATATCCTGATTGGCTCATCGGCTTAAGTTCACGTTTTACGGTCATTGTCGCGGAATTTTTTGTGCGGCAGTCCTAACTCTGTAAATATAAGGTGTCGGCCAAGTGTTTTTCTGGATTAGCGCGCGTTTCTTCCTCCGACCATGTTTCTTCATGATCTTCCTCCTTCCTCTTTTGGACGCACGACTTCTCTCTTCTCGCGTCCTTCTTTGATTTCCACTCGCCACTCGCGCAAAGATGTTAGGTCGAGATCGCCGGCGAGAATTCTGGGGCTAATTACGATAATGAGGCGAACTAAAAGATCAGCCATTCTCGCGACAAACGCGTTAGAAGACACGAGATAAGCGAAGAGATATCCAAACAGGAAAAGAGGGGTAAAGGTTATCGAATAGGCTACGTCGGTGAAGAGAGCGAGTGCGGGAGAGCGAGAGAGAGAAAGAGAGAATTATGTTGGTAGGTTAGCGTGTAGCACTTTGAGCTCGCCTCGGAAACCGCCCTCGATCTGATAAGATAAAGCTTCGTAGCTCCGCGCTCACCTTCTCTTGGTTGCTTTTCGTAGTATGAATGCGCTCTCGCGCCTTTTCATTCTTACATATCCACGAAGCGATCAACGCGACAATGTTAGCTCTGTTCCGACGGCGACGCCAGCCATCATACCGATCACTTGGATAGATACAGTGATCTATGTCGCGCGGCTTGCTCGGACGCCTTACTAGCGAAATCTTGCAAACTTATCGTCGTTATTATATGTACATATACTTGTCATCGTCGTCGACATCGTATCATTAGACTGTTCTGAAATCAGGTCTCGAGGGATGTATCTTCATTTTCGCGCGAGTGCCAGTCACTATTCCTAGCGTCTTTTCAGCAACTTCGTAACATCATCACGCGATCGTGCTAATTATCTTCATATTCTTCGTGTCGATCGCGTTGCATTTTCTGGGCCGAAGCTCCGATGGCAGCAGCCACTATCGCAATTACGATCGACTCGCGACGCTATTCTATTTAATAGTAAATTGTTAGAGCGGAATATGCGAGCCCACGTTCTGCTCCGACTTGGACAATGCGAGTTTCATCACGACGAAAGTCGCGATTTCGTAACCGCGTCGGTGTTATTCAGCGAGCGATTGCGGTCGCGCTATTTCACGTCGTTAAAAGTTCGTCTCCTTTTCTGGCTTTCTTTTCCCTTAATTGTATCGAAGAGTATCTGTCGCTACCTTTCGTGGCGATATGTGTCGCAGGTGTCGCTGTCCGGATGGAACTTTTGTCGGGGATCGATTGTACGACAGATTAATGCTCTTGTGTAATCGATCGAAGTATCACGAAGCACCACACCAAGAGGTATTAGGTCAAGTAATCTCTTAGCAGTCACGCCAACAGGGGGAATCTCGCGCACATACGATATATATCTTGATTGGTTTTCGCTTCTATACTACTACTACTACTCTCTAGCTTCAGAAGAGTTTTTTTCATTCAGGCCCTAGCCTATTTCCAATATTAACGCTAATTGAAGCTGCCATTGTCGCCAGGTTCGTCGAAATATTTTCTTTTACTTTATATGACTTTCAATTACACTGATTGTAAGAAAAGAAGACTTGAAAATTTATTTTGTGAAAAATATATTTATATTTTACTGAAATTAAACCTCTATTAACGGCGAAGTAAAATCTTATTCCTAGCAAATAAGTCATCTATTTTATTTTTTTTACAATTAATAAGACATACTTATTTTATAGAAGTGTATATTTTGTCATCGCAATCAAATTTTTTTATAACTAATAAATATAAAAAAAACGTAAATAATATTTGCTTCGCAATATACTTGGATATTTTTCTCTAATAAAAATCGGGACGATATTTTATTATATTAACATTTAAGAGTAGGTACCCGGGAAAAAATGTTCCATATATAATTATATGAAATTATATAAAAAATTATATATAATTGTATATAAAATATATCCAAATATATATATATAACATTTTTTCCCGAGTAGGTGATTTGCAAATACGCAAGATATTTATTTCCTCTCGCGTGAAATTTGCTCTCTTTTCGTTACTTTATTTTCGAAAAATCAGAAGTAGGATTTGAGCGAAAACGTGATGTCATCGACCAACCCGCCAACAGTCGCGAGAGCCAGTAGCGTTGCTAACCCGGGCGTTTCAACATCGTTCGGCCATCTCGGAATGTCAGTCACGATCGAATGACATCCACGATCGAGCTGGTTCTCGTCACCTCGTCTCCTCTCCTCTGTTTCGTCGATCGGCCGTCGTAGCGTATTCCCATGGCGTTCGACGAGGGACAAACACTCCCGATAACGACCTTTCCGAACTGAAATTCGGGCGGCGTGGCGCGTAAACTCGTAAACGAGCGTGTTTAATACCGGTCTCTACAAGCCGCGTGGTCAGTCAGTTGGTACACGCGCGCACCGGTAGGTCGGCGCCAGATCAAAGGATCGCATCTCTTCTACGCACATCGCGTCGTCCGCTGCCACATCGGACTGCGCCCGGCTTCGTGATGGGCATGGGAACCGATTGCATTACGTGTCTGGTACCCGAACTGGAAAAGCGGCGCGCCTCGCGAGATCGTTTAAGCCGCTTTTCGAAAGCTGCGATATGGCGATACGCTCTCGAACGTATTCGTCAAAAGAGCTACTAATTTATGGAGCTATCGTCGATCGCGGCTTTCTACGTCGATCCACTAGTCGCGATTGCTTTAACTCGAGTCTAAAAAGGATTCGTACAAGGATTTGGCAGGGTGTAGATGAACGTAAATACGCTTTATCGTGTTATAAAGGAATCTATTCTCATCGAGAGAATTATTGCGATGCGTATTATCGTGTAGAGTTATCTTTATGCATCTCTTCATACATAAATAGCGTCAAGTAAATAGCATAATTAGAGATTGCCGTAAATTCTTTCCGCGTCGTGTATGACTCGCGATCGCTCAAGCTTTCACGATTCTATGATTATTCATGAAATATTGACGGGATAGTTGATCGGAGGAGGTTGGTGACCGGATGGGGGACAATTTTATGTTTGTATGAGACCGCATATCCGGCGGGTGATCTTGGCAGATCGGGTAAGACAATGCCGACATGACGGCAAACTCCTTTACTCCGTCTCTTTTCACCTCTTCATCATGCTTGTAATCCGTAAACAGCCGCCATCCGAAAGGACCCTGAGGGACAAACAGAAGTAGGGTCCAACATGAAAGAACACCGCTGCGTTCCCCCCCCCTCCCCCCTCCCCCCTCCGTCAGGACTTGTCCCGGGTATACTCAAATTTGGATTTATGCATGATAAAGTCTGCTCGTTTGCCACGCATGCAAATTGCTCGATGTGCCGCCACGAAACATTATTCTTCTACGCAAAGAGAATCTACAGTTTGAGCGTACGAGACAAATGAAAAAAAACTGACAAAACTGAGAAAGTAAAAAACGCGTTAGAACGGAAATGAAATAAATTTTTGTGGATTCTTGCTGCCGTACGGAAAGAACATTCTGCTGAAATATCTAAAAATTTAGATAGATACAGATTTAAAAATAATTTTGTTGGATCGTCAAAATAATTACGTAGGAATCTCAAGTACAATGAGCATTATGAGCAATGCAGCAAAAAGCATTTTTGACATTCTATCAACCAATTTAAGCGTTCTTTATAATTATTTTGATATAGTTTAAAATTAGAATTATTTTTAGGTCTTTATATATTAAGATAATTTGTAAATACTTTAGCAAAACTATCCCCTTTCCGTGTAATAAATCTTTGAAAATTTACGTATTTTGGCGGTCTTTTTAAAATAACTAGCAAAAATCTGTAAGGAAGAAAATAGATTTTGCAAATATTTAAGAATTGCACGCATCGAAAGCAAATTTTACATACAAGTGGAAGATCCGTATTTCTGCATTTGTATATATATCCGAATTCTCGTGTGCATCTCTTTCGGAAAAAATTATAGATAGCTTATTTCCGGCGCGATATTCTTTCTTAGCGGAAGCTATTCACGTGATCGTGGTACCGATGCGGCGCGAGCCTCGGATGTACCGGGAGGTAAGTGTTTGCACTGGTTAGGGTTGCGTCCGAGGTACGTTTGACGTAGAGATTGGTCAGTTTGGCGGCGCAAAACTAGGTTCGTTAGCTGATTGAGTTAGCCCGCTCTCTCGCGGTCAGCACTGATTAGAACAAACTGACCAGCCTACGCAGCTTGATTGCGGGACAAGGATAGATGGATGGAGTCGCATCCGTTCACGTATGTAGACAGAAAGGTAGAAACGAAAGATGACGGAGAGGGAGGAACAGAGATGGAGATAGAGGGCAAGAGGAAGAGAGAATCAATGGGATTTGTCAGGCGGTCGTGACCACGACCAGTTGTTTTCGGATTTCGTTCCGCCTATCGCGGTACCGGAGCGAAGCACGAACGATACGATACTCTGCCATCTACGTGAGCGGATTGCCAACAGCGACGCCGTTTGCAATACCGGACCATCGGAGATGGACGACTTGACTAATTGGCAATACTTCCTCCCGAATGACCATAAACGACGCCACCAAGCCATGCCACCGAGGATTAACCGCGAAGATGTAACTCCACTAGAGAGAGTCATTATTTCATCGAAGGGCATGATTTGTGGTTAGTATCTGTGGTTTAGCCTGCAGGTGATATTAAGTAGACTGACTATCACGAAGATTCGTCAAAGGCGAATTAAATGAGAGTTTTTTTATATTTTATATTTTATCATTATGATTAGGGGAATATGGTGTTCCTTTGACCGATTTTACCTTTAACCATTTGAATTTATAAAAAAAAATCCATCGGATATTTGCAAAAGTAAATATATGTAGTTTGTAGTATAAGCGCCAGAGATGTTTCATAACTTGTAATTATAATAATGAAAAGAATTACTTCTATGAAAAATCATTTATTGCTTTCAAGCGTTTGAATAAAGTAATTTCAAGACACTTTTTAATCTCATAAATTCAGAAAATTTAATGATATTAGCTCGTGAATATGCCCTGAGATTAACTGTTAAAAACAAAACAACAAATATAAATAAACAATTTGGCTTATAATGATTTTATGCAGCAAAATGACCATATTTTTCTCAAATTTTAAGTCAATAACTTTTAAACGAATAAGTGAATCCAAATAAGCTTCTGCACAAACATATTATATTATTTTATGTACGAATATATTATATTTATATTATTCTTTGAGATCATATATACGTTTTAAATTTGATATAATTATATAATACACATATACAATTAACAGTGTCAATTGTCCATTTTCTTGTAGTAAATAAGGAGAGTAGATTATGTTCAAGCTGTGTTTTATTTCTCGAATTTTACAATTAGCTAGAGGCAAATGGCATGAATAAAGTAGGCATCTTTGTTTTGTGAAAATAGCAAAGACAATAGAATGAGAACAGATCTTTGGCAACCATATTCTTCAAGATACAGCTGGGTAGAGACGAAATAAGAGCTAAAGTGAGAGGGAAAGAAGGCAAGAAAGAGAGAGAGAAAAGGAGAAAGAACATCAGAGTAGAGTGCACCCCTCGTTAGGAGACAAGGTGGAAGCTGAGAGGTTCGCCAAAGAGCGATGCACTCGAGACCTGCATCCCCCAACTCGCGATGAAAAAACATGGCGGACAACTCGAATCACCGAAAAGTCTACCATCGTATTCGTTATCGACTGTCTGTCACCGCGCAAACTCGGCAAAGCTTCACAAAAATATATATTATTATATATTTTTAATCTTTTAATTAATGTAGTAAATTGAAGTATAACAATGTAAAAAAAAATTATTTGCAAAATTGTCATAATTTGACATACAAATAATTATTTGGTACGTAGTATAATTGAATTCGAACGCTTCAGTGCGTTTATCGTTTTATCATGCGTGATTAATTGAAAGGTTCCCTGGAAAAATATTGTAACCATCATTTTTTTTAATGAATAATAATGTTTTAATAGGAAAACATTACTTATGTATTTTGACTACATGTTTTTTTTTAATTCCTATGAAATTAAAAAAATGTAAAATGTAATGTTCTTCCAGAAAACAGTAATGATCTGGCACCCTTGGTATTGTCAAGCAAAAAATCTTATTGTCGCAGAATTAGCGTTCTCGTTCGCGCTCTTCCTTTTTACGCAGGCGTTTACGAGCGGCCAGTCCCATTATCGTAAGGCCCCATTCAGCTTCTTCTCTGCTACTATTTTCCTTCTCTCCGTTGTAGTGCGCGGGCCTAGTTTTCATTCATCTCCAGTCCGCTGATGGCCTCGCTGACCTCGACGTGGACTCGAGATGAATATTACGTTCGCCGCAATACGCCCTTCATTTGCCCTCCTTCTCGCTTCCTCTCTCACACGGGATCCGTTCCCTTTCATTTCCTTTTCCTCTTTCTCATCCGCAACTACGAATCTTTTTCTGATTTTTTTTTTTTAGACGCGACAGAAAGAAACGTTCCCGGGAAGATTTGTATCTGAGGCACCGGGATACGTGCCACGAGGCTAAATCGTTTGACAGCGTCTCGTGTTGCATGCTCTGCTGCATTTTATTTCCATTCTCATCGGCCGATGCCCTCTTAAGACATTTTCCATAGAATTCTTGAAAAGTTACGCGTGACACGTAAAATATAACCCTTTATCAAGAATTATGCGCGCGGTGCGTAAAATTCGTTTGTGAAAAAGTATAAGAACGCCACTAAGAAAATACGTTTAGACATTACAACTCCATTAGTAGAATCTCACATTTATAGTCTCACGTAAGAGGATCCTAAAGCCGTCTGTATTATCGACTAAATCATATAATTTTTGTATAACAAATACTTCTTTCCTCTTTCACAGATTCGAAAATCCTTTTCCAGAATTAAAGTATACGCATTAATACGTGTTTGTTAGGTGGAGTTTAGAGTTGCCGAGAACGACAAAAAATTTCGAAATTGATATATTTTTTACCATTTCTTCTAGTGTAACATCTCAAACTGTCAAGTCATGTGACAACATTTGCTTGATACGAAAGTTTTGCAATCTGTACTTACGAAATAGTAATCCACAAACACGTAGTTTGCACGAAATAACGTCGAGTTCTTCGAATTAGACTTAGGCGCTTTATCGCGACGAATTTGTTATACGAAAATTGACATGAACGTGCTTATGGTCAGAATTTCTCTGTTACTTTTGCCTTACTAACTATGATCAGAGTATACACTCTTCGTGAATGAGAGTCTCAATTCGCCCAATAATATGCCTGTATTTCGATATTCCTTTTGAGTACTACGTTTGGGCGCGCAACGTTTTGCCACGGCGACGCACGATTTGTTCGCTAAATTCTGAGAAAGGAACGTCATTCAAACGCGGCAAGTTTCGAATCCGCGGCGCATTTGGAGTACGTGATGCGCCTCTGTAACGTTTGAATCATTGAAAAGAAGGAACAGTGCGACTAAAGAAGCAAAGCAAAGCTTCAAGAGCAAAAAGAAATACGCGCTCGTTATGATGGCATGGAAAATCGCTGCAGTAGCTTATAGCGAACGCTGATTAGGGCTGATTATGTTAGGACTGATCATGTCATCTTTGATAACAAGTACGACAAAAATTGAAATATCTAATAAGACACATGTATAAAGTATGCATCAACTTGATTTTATCTCTCCTGTATTAATATCTTTATAACTTCGATACATGTGTATCAGACGCAATACGTTTCCGCTGTCAGCTTTTATATAGAGAGAGAGAGAGAGAGAGAGAGAGAGAGAGAGAGAGAGTCATAAATGGAGTTTAAACACCTGAATCGAAAAAAGAGAGTCGTCTGTAGAGTCCGTTGCGAAGAAAGAAGTAAGAAGTAGAAAATAAGGAGGAGGAAGAGGAGGTGGTGGTAAAAGAAGATGAGAACGATGAAAAGAGAGAGAGAGAGAGAGAGAAAGAGGGGGAGCAGGAGGTGGGCCCCTGGAGGCGAGAGAGGGGAAGGCAAGAGTATAAACAAGAGACAGTCCCCGGCCACCCAGATAGCAGCCTCCTCTTGCTCTTCGTCGTTCTACTGTCTCGACTTTTTCGTTCTTCTCTTTCTCCTTCCTTTGACCTCCTCTTCTCTCACCTTCCTTTCCATCTTGCCTCCACGTACTCCTCCTCCCGCTGGCTGCGCTCGATATTCAAACTAATAAATTAGAAGGCCCTCCGGGACCGGGCCCGCGTATGAATCATCTAAAACAATGGAATGCAGACTAAGATGGCGCCTCCGAGAACGATGAAACGCTCTCTCTCTCTCTCTCTCTCTCTCTCTCTCTTTCTCTCATTTCGAGCATCATTCTCCATTTCTATCTTCCTCTTCTCCCGGGCTTATTGGATATACAAAACGGCGGTGCAGACTCTCACTGACAGCGCGACGACAGACAGTCCATCCGTACTTGGTATCAGGAGGTCCTTTTGTCTCCGCCATAACAGTGGTTCTCATCGGCCGGTGGCAGGATCCGTCTCATCCCGTTCGCCACGAGTCCCATAAATCACGCGATCGAGCGCCGTGCCGTGAACCCTTTACAAGCCCTCTACGAAGCAGCAACATCTCACCAAGACGCATACTCTTCTTTTTTCGACATCCGCGACTAAAAGGATAGATAGGAGATTTAGTTCGAGCACCGAGGACGAGTTCTCCCAAAGCAGAGATTTACACGCGAGTATGTCAGCCCTGCGAGCGGTTACACGGCGAAACGTAATAGTGTTCTTACCAATTGAGGTCACGTGATTCGTGTATTATTGAAAAAAGGCGCTAACAATACGCCCCTCTCATAAAAAAAATTATTGCATCAAATTATAAAATCCAAGTGGTACTATCTTTATTGTATCAAATTAAAAATTAAAAGCCAAGTAATGTTATTGTCATTATTTACTTAACTTGAAAACCTAAGTGATACTATTTTTATTACTGATTCTCCTACACCTTAATTCAACTTAATTCTTTTCTATGCAGAAAAAATTAGAACAATGATATTAGAAATCACATTATTATTATATATAATTTAAAAATGCATGCGTATTTAGTTAATTTTCAATTTACTTGTTTAACAATAATTACATTTTAATACTTTTATGTATACAAAATAATGGGATAAATCAATTAGTATAAAGGAAAAAAAATTTACCTTTTTAAAATGGCAAAAAGAGGCGCTAAAAGTACGTACTTCTCCACAAAAACACTATTGTACCAAATTACATTAAACCCAAGTGATTTTATCATCTTTCTCGTCCCACGAATATCTACGAAAAACAAAGAATTTCTAAGATCTTATTTCAATCTATATAGTTTTCATAAAAACTTTCTGCCAGGGTGGTACATTTTTTAAAAGTATTTTACGTTTGGAATCCATTTTTAACGGAATTTGAAGCCTTGACTACAGTATTATAAAGTATTTCTGACGAAAACATTTAAAATTTTTTAATATTATATGATTTAAAAATGGGATCGTTTACTTCAATAAATCGAATTAATACGAAAAGCATCGATTACGGTCAAAATTAGATGTTAAGAGTAATATAAATTTTTAAAAATCTATATAGTATTTTACATAAAGCTAGAACGTTCATTTCTTTATTAAGATTTGATATTTATGGACTATCTAGAATTAATTTTCTTTTTACAGTTTAATTTGCAGTTTGTTTGAATATTCATAAAAATCTTTGGCCAATCATGGGATTTGGTTCTTCTTATACTCGTACATCAATGATTCTAGAGAAAATTTGTGAAAACATAAAAAAACCATTTGGCATTAACCTATTTTATAAATGGTTAAATGATAGACATGATTCCATTTCAAATGTAAAATGAAAATGATTTTCCAAAAACTATATCAAATGTAAAATAAAAATGATTTTCCAAAAACCATTTAAAATGAAAAATGCCAAATATCATTTCCCAGCCTAGTATTTGCTTCGAGACAGTTTTTCTCGAGAGTTAAAATGGAGATTAATAGATAGATCGTCTTGTTATTGACGTTATTTTTCTCAATGTCAATTCTCTAATTAGACACGTAACAGTCATATGATGCTCAACGTCGCCTATATGTAGGTACGAATAGGATTATTCTCGCTGCAATTAATGTTTCGATTATATGCGAAAATATGATGTATGTGATCAAGCAGGCGAAGTAGAACCCGTGCCTTCGTTGCTAACATCGAAAGTGATACGTGGGATGTTGACTGGCGCGCTGCACCGTCGAGAGATAAATCAAGCACAAAAACTGTATCGCAGATCACGGATAACGTGAACCTTTTATGACGGGGCATAATTTATAGTTTTATTCATTGTCTGCAGATGCGTGCAGCGAGATATTTCTAAAAAAGTGAAAAAAGAATAAAATCAGCAATAAGATCCATTATTTCTCTTTTCTTTAAATTCTATCAATTTTTCAATTATTACTTGAAGAAATTCTGTTTGACATAAGAGAGTAACGATTACATAACCACTCGATGCTACTCTACATTATTTTGTTATATCTACCATACTAACACAATGAGTATTGTGAAAAAATATACATAAAAATTAACATATTGTAACAAATGTTTTTTTTTTTTTTTCAATTAAAGTGCCACACGAAAAGAATGGTTTTACTAAAGTACCCAAAAATTTATTTGTGCTACACGACAGACCGGTCGAAATCCAAAGAGCATTAAAACCTTCCGTCCCGTAACATTCGAATTCGGTAACGACGGTTAATTCATTGAGGCAGAACGATGGGTCGATTGTGTTTAGCGCCAATGATAGGTGGTACACGGGCGGTGCGTTAAGAGCGGACCAAAAATAAATCATGCCACCCGCGCGGCCGGCGGCGATCATCCCTCTGCGAAGCGTGACCATGTTGGCCAACAATGACCATTGTCCGGCCGATACGCGGCCACTCGAAATCATCTCCGGTCACAAGTCATTACCTTTTCATTTTAAATCACCTCTACCACGTCGACCGGCTGCTAGCTTTCACGGGAAACGGAAAGTGCACGAGGGAGGAACGTGCAGACGCATGCTGACAACGTGAAGCAGGAGGGGGGGGGTGGAGAAGGGGGGGTAGGGGTGATTTCGCTCAGATCCGCCGCGTTCGTGCGGCTGACGCCGTTAAATGGACAGACGAACGTATTTTTGTCACGTGCGCGGGAGTAATTAACGCGTCGTTAATCGCAATCGACATAAATGCGCGAGCGCGATCATCGTCTCGTGATCATAGATCACGAGCGAAGGATTATCATCGTTTAATGGGACATTCTAGAGGCCTCGTGGCTGTCGTTTGATAATTCGCCCTCATTCAAATCGATCAATTAATCGCCGAATCGTTCGAGCTACGTCATTTTGACTTCTTACGGTTAGCATCGTGACATTTATATCATCCGGAGAAAGTTTAACACAATGCACGGAAAATAATAATTAAGATGCAATACAATAAAAGATAGATTACACTGGCATGGCCTTGTCGAAGCTATAAGTTGACTTTTTGATACTGTGTTTCTCTCCTCTGTTAAAACACTGAAGACTATTGCAAATTTTCAGTTAGTCGTCCATTATTATCGTCATTACGTTCTTTTAATCTATCTGGAGACAATGTTCCGCATGACGAAGAATTAAAATGCAAAAAATCTGCACCGGCGAAACCGCAAACACTCCGAGATCAAGGAGCGGCAAAGACAGCGCGGGCCGCGGACGACGCGACGGTTTCACGACGCCACCGCGCCGCGCCGCTGACGAACGGACGGACGGACGAATGACAGATAACCATAGAAATTATGCGCGCGGACACTGCTTAACCGTAACTACGGTCGATCCGCAACGGCCTTCGTCGCGGCAGCATAGTGACCAATTTCACCCGAACCACTGTCATCGCTACGCACCGGACCATAGCGAATAGTCGCTTCTTTCGCCGCGCGGATGTCGTGAAAATAACTATGCGTGGCCGTCCGTCGATTCGAAAAAGCCGGTACCTACGTGACAGCCCCCGCTCCCTCAATCGTTGGTTGGTCGCTAGGACATCGGTAGATGCCGACCGTGAAATTCTGGTCTGTGCGATTTTTAACGAACGTCTCTTATGTCATTTCCCCTAGCCGGCTTTCCTACCTCCGCCTTTCTCTTCTCATCCTCTTTTTGTTCACAATCAAAAATTAAATTAGTCCGAGAATTATGTTTAATCGAGGGCGTCTGATACGCCTCACGTTATTGAGTGGAAAATCATTGGGATGACGCCCTCGTTGAAGTCGTCTTTTTTTTTTTTTCTTTTTCGTTTTTCATGAGAGCGTTGATGAAATTAATCGCGTTTTAGCGAACACGAGAACGAAGCGCGACATCGTATTGCGCGCGTTTATGGTATACTTTTATATTATTTTCTCGGATTGCGGAGACTCGCAAGTGGATTTCTACGTGACGGATGCAAACACCTCGGCGTGGACGCGTGGAAGCGACATTTCCGCAAATCGCAAATCCGCGAAACGATTTCGCTCGTGTCCGTAGCACTTCCTGGCAGCATCGTCGGTATCTCCATCCTGTCGCATAATGGAATAGCGGCTGCGGTTGTTTCACGAGTTGTTCACATGCGGAAAACCGTGGAGGAAGGGGCGTGACGGCGCGTCGCGTCTCGTCGTCTACAAATGACATTATAATCGCCGGGAAGATTTTTCGTCGCGTAGTCGCCTAAATGACCGCGTACACACGCATATAGACGCACACGTGTATAAGCGCATATATA
>NW_017305779.1:5669612-5678944 GCF_001594115.1 Trachymyrmex septentrionalis | reverse complement strand
ATATATATATATATGTATATATATTGGTATAACGAGCGAGGTATAACCTGGCCACGGCCCGTTTAATTCGATATTCCAAGGGGGTGGAGCTACGAAAAGGTAGTGCGCAGAGAGGAGCTTTTTTTTTAGCCCTGCTAATGAATCGACAATTTACGAGAGTTTCACGGCTCGCTGGAGCTTGTGTGCTTTGGCATGGTCAGGTCTATCTTCTTTATCTCTTTCTCTCTCTCTCTCTCACTCTCTCTCTCTCTGTCTCTCGATCTCTGCTTCTCTCTTCCCAATAGAGCCAGAGCCTTTTTTTACGTAGCCGTTTTCTTCGTTCTCGAGAGAAAGGGGCCAAGGATCTTGGGAAGAAACCCAAAAGAAATTGTCAGTGATCGATGGTTACCGAGGAGGTCACCGAAAAAGAGCGTGATTCTGCGACGAGGAAAATGCTTGGGAGTCGAAAATTTTCGCTTAAGAGATTTCCACGGTACGAGAGACTTCCATTCCACGAGACGCGAGGATGATCGATAAGAGAGTGTCGGTGGCACCGGCTAGACGCCTCCATCGTTTTGCGCAGACTGCCCCGGAACTGCCGTCACTCTTCGTGCCTTAAGTTCATACTTCATTGCGTTCGTATTTTTCTTTTCAACTTTCCTAAATAAAACAAAATTCAAAGTATCTTTCTGGCGAACAATTGCGGCTGCATGACGTTTCTTCCTGGTTGAGTAATTTTTTTCCCCGAATAAGCCATTTGGCTCTCGAATCCGGAAGGCGATGATTTTGGCGCGAAAAATTGTTCGGCAATCGCCTCCGACAGATATCTGAAAGGTGCGTACAATATCTCACCATCTGCGACTTCCTCGTCAATAAAAACAGCACTGCAGCGCAACACGCTCGCGTGATGTAATAATAATGATCCTAGTTTTGTTGCGCAGACAGCCGCGGCATGACAAAAGGCCAACATGTCGTTTCTGCGGTTTTGCGGGCGCCGAGCAGTCCGTAAACGCGCGCCACGAAATTTTGAGGTTCTCGTGAACGTGGATGTGGGGTATGGGCCCTGCTGACCCGTCACTTTAAGCTGCCTCTCACAACATCTGACCCGCTAGCTTTCGTCCTAAAAGCAAATTAAATATGTCATGAAAATTTTCACGAAAATTATATAGTTGACATCTTGGTAAAACTAGATTACTTGAGCAACTGTATTAGAGATTAATGTTACTTAATAATGACACATACAACAAAAATATGCTCGATTCAAATGTTGTAAATTACGATTCTAATAAAATCGTACTCTATGTGAAGAAAGCTGAAATATAGTACATGCAGCGCGCGTGCATCGAGCATCAAACTGCTATTGCTTCCGGTGGATCTCGGCGTTTTTGTCTTTAAATTGTGCACGCTCCAATCATAATCCGCGTACGCGTAATTTGACGTCTGCTATACCGGTATATAATCAGATCCGTTTCTTGCTTTCGGATCTTGAGTCATTGGCCAATACTTGGTGAGTAAGAATAATGAATGCCCTCTCGATAAGCCGGAAGGATACTGCGGTATTTCTTCCGGGAATATGATTCACGACGTTGCATATTCACGTAGTTGTTCCAACTCGGTCACATTTCCGGTAAAATCACCTCTTTTTGAACATGTGAACACATACTTTCGTGTCATTCTAACGTACGTTTATGTAATTATAAAAAAAGTTTTAATTAAATAAACTAAAAAAGCTATAAGTAACAAGAAGGGGCTACAAGTCAGATTTTTATGTATTTCACATTTTTAGAACATATGTTTCGACCTTATTATTAGGTCATCCTTAATGTAAAGAAATTAAACGTAAATTTGACAAAATTAATAAAACGGTTAAAATTATACAATTTATAGTTACGCAAAAAGTTGGTAGTATTTATTCTATCTTCCACACAATGCACAATGCTTTTCGTTCTGGTAATATTATCGGTTATATTCTTCCATTATAACACAGTCGCAATAAGTCCATAATAATATATTTTTATTTAATTACTCATCATGTTCAATATTTTTATCATTATAGACTTATTGCGACTATTATAATGGAAGAATATAACCAATATATTATTGTTTATATATATTATTGTTTGTATATGTTACTAAAGCAATTCTTATTTATTCTTAACATATACATAAATTTAAATCGACGTTTCAGCTGCTCTTTTCAACCATCTTTGTGATAATGACAAAAACGAACAATTAACAAAAAATTAAATATTACTGTTGCAAATGTAGACGCATTCCAGCAAACCTTGAGTGATTCTTCGAATTAGATTGTGTGAACGACTCTTCTTAATCAATTTTATGGTTGGTAAATTCTGCATGTAAGAATTTATTTATAATAAGGAACACTGCATTATGTTATACGTAAAGTAAAATTTTTTAAAACTTACCGGTTTTACCGAGAAATTGCACCTTCATTCTGCTATATATATCTTCCCTAAGGAATTAATATCTCTAATTTGTTCGGCTTTATAATATTAATAGTAATATATTATTTTTTTTAATATTTTTTAAGAGCTGTAATTAAAATTGATTTACTGTCGCTATAATATCATTATTTTTCATCGTATTCCTTATCTCAAAGTATGTTTCAGCGTCGTTATAGTGGTTTTCCCATCCTGTAAAGGAGTTTAATAAACTAAAAATTCGTTGCTGGAGAACAAATGCATGATAATTTTTTTCTTCCCTAGCATTAAGCATGCGTAACGAAGGGCGCAGGATGGCTGAAAAACGCAAGGGTGGAAAGAAAGAATTAATATCTCGCGTTGGAGTGCAAGCCGTGTAATTTTGTCCCGTGATAACGATGGTCCGCTTTTTTCGGGTTTTTCCTGCTGGTGAAAAATTTGGAGCCGTAAAATTAAAAATTCATTTACCTCGCGTGGTCTTGCGTAAGGGCGTGCCGCTGTCGTTCGTGAAAAATTGGCGGGCATTTATTTTCTCGTTAAGGACCCATGGAGAGGATCGGAGTCTCCTCGGTGTCCTGCTCGCGTCCCCGTGACCCGATACTATTAATTTCGTTCTGGTTTCGTCCTAACAGAAAGGGAGAAACGCGAAAAAAAAAACGCTAATAAAAAATTCTAATAAAAAATTGTTGCGCAATTTTTATCGATCGATTCGTAACATTCTCTCTAAGCTATGTATATAAATCAGGATTTTATCAATTTTATAAAAAAAAAAAAAAGATTTACAAATTTCTTCTTGAATAAGCCTGAAATAAATGTTATAACTACAAATTTAATGTAAGGCGCGGTGTACATGAATTATCTTGATATAAAAATTGTACAATTGCACAACAGCGTGTCATATTCATTTCCTGTGGAACGTGAGGGTCAGCCGAGACCTAGTTGGTTTCCAACCGATTTTCCAAATTGCAGTACGCAAAGCTAAAGGAGCCGCGCTACCCTATAATTTTACGCATTTTCTTCGCAAAAGACGAGACTTCACTCCTCACGAACCATAATTATAATAATCGACTAGCGTCCGGTGGACACCTTTTTGAAGTTTAGTCCCAAGTCGGATCTCGTTTGGATTTCCGTTGTTCACGACGCAACGCTGCAGAAAGAACTTATAGTTCGAAGTTATAATTATATTATCCAAATAATTCCGAAAAAAACGTGCTTTGCGACGCGGTACATTATAAAAAATATACGATAGACGGACTGCTCGGCTGCAGTCTGTTTTTTTCTCAAGACTATCGATTAGAAATATCATGGTTTCTTCTCTTTTTGCACTATCGTTGGAGGGTCAGTCGGTAGAGGGTTGCGCGACAATTTGTCGCACAGGTGCGACGCGTTTTTTATGATATAAAATGGATAAGTTTTGCGCAAAACCCTATATTCACGTATTCGAAGATAGCTCTTCGAGAAATGGATCTATAATGATGCAATATGTTCCTTGCGAAAGGAGCTGAATTCCAGAATCAAAAAAATATAATTCAAGGAATGATAGTATCTAAAAAAAAAAAATAATAATAAATCTACAGTAACAATTCTTTCTTTTAAATATAAAATTTAGTGATATTGTATTCACAGAGAAGTTTTTAAGCAAAAATAGAAAAATATCTTTCTATTAACCATTTTCGTTTTGAGACCACTCGAAAGAATTCTCATTCGACGAAAGTGAAATGATCCGTGAATGACATGGGAAAGTGCTTATCGCACTTACGCATAAATATATACATATGTCAACGTTCACATGTCGCGCAGAGTATATCTAGTCTGCAGAAAGAATACATGGCAACGAAAGGGAGGCAGAAAGCGTGCAGGAAACGGGACACAGCAAAAACATAGGCGCCGGCGCTATACAGAAACCGTCACCGCCAAAGGGCCTGTTCTCGGTATTATTTTCGACCATGAGAGAAAGACTCGCGTCCCCCTGTCCTCCTTAATACTCCGAAATCCAAAAAGAACGGACTGAATCGCGTTGTTCACGCGCATCTAAACGTCTTTAAGCATCGCTACATCTCTGCGACGGGCAGAAATCGCGCGATCGTCCCTCCTTTGAAACAGCGCCGGTAACTTTGCGGAAGAAATTTTCGTAGAAACAACGCCTGAGCAAAAAAAAAAAAGTGTAGAGGAGAAATGCAATATACGTACCAGGATATATGTACCCGGACCGTATCGAAATCGGAACCGAAAACCGTTTCGGAACTCTTTAATGAATCGAAACTCGAAAGCGTATCCACATTTTGTAATATCAAAACTGTAATCGAACCAATAAAATTTTACGGTTTTTTCAGTTTTTTTTTTTTCGATTCTTAATCTTTGATGTTTATTCTTGTTCTTAATCTTTGTTCTGCCTGTTCCTTTGCTAAAATCACCAATGTTCAATCCAATATCACCGTCGCTGGCTTTTTTAACAACCGGAATGCAAATACCTTCAACATCTCATATGATGTAAGGAATCCGGCGGGACCGCGAGACATATTTAATGTAAACTTTTTTTAAGGTGCTAGCATTTTTTCCATTTAGATCTTCTTTACCAATTTATATTGCGAGAATTTATATTCTAACAATAAGTCATGAAATTCAAGAATACATATATAGACTTTATGTAATAAGTGAGATCTATCTATAAAAATTAAATAAGTTGTAAGAAAAGTCCGAGAGAAATGTGCTTAAAATAATGTTTACGTAATTTTTGTTCAGAGTCACGTGATTAGTTGACACCTCTCTCCTACTAAGCTCTCTCTCTCTCTCTCTCTCTCTCTCTCTTTCTCCTTTCCTTTCCTCTTCTTAATAGAATAAATTTAAAGAATAAATAGAATAAAATGAGTAAGAGTAGAAAAAAAAATCGTTCAAAAATCTTACAATTTCGTATCTTTTTTTAATAGTAAAGAAACTGAAACATTTATTTGAGATTTTATTAAATCAGAACTGAAACCGAACCGAAAAAACCTTTCGATCCGGGTTCCTGGTATATACTGCAGTATTGTCTTTTTATCAATGATTAAAATGATTTATAACAACACATACCATAATTGATTAAAATTCGGTAATTCAAAATGTTATCAATTTCATCATCAGACAAACATTAATTAATCTATAGAAAACTGCATACTAGGAATGTATTAACACAGAGCATGTCTGACTAATTTTTCCATTTATATTCTTCCGCGCGTTACTGCATTTCATTATTTTACTTCGTACAGCACGTGCACATTTCAGTGAGCCACTGTACTTAGTAAGTAAATGAAGGGCATCGCTTTAAATTTATTCGGAAATGTTACCTTGCAATTCTACCGGGATTGTAAACGTCTTTTGCCTCTACCATCCGTTTATATTTAAATTAGAGAAGTCTGAGCAAATTGGACCGTAATATTTTTTCGGGGATGAATTTAGAGTTTGGAATTTAGAGTGTAATAATAATTACACTTTATTGTTAATTACGGAATTGTGTGTAGTAGAACTGAAAAAGCTGAACGTGAATTTATGTAATATTAATTTGTGAGCACGCCAAAGCTTTATTTGTATTATAATATTAGATACATACTTTAATTTAGACAAAACTTTGCCAAGTTTTTACGAAAAATCTTCATACATCTTTGTAAAATATGTACTATGGTATTTTTACCTAAATCTTTCTAACCTAATCGACAGAAAGATGTAACAGCAAATCGCATTGGCGGATTTCACGGCGCGTGTGCGGCGCGATGCGGCGGCGATGACAATCTCGTGAAAGACGAAGGGCGCTTGGACCAGTCAAGATGAAAACATAAAATGATTTTCGCCGGATGATCGTTAATTGTTGCAGTCGTTGCGACCCAGAGACACTTAGCGGACCCGATTGGGCACTTTTTGTCGATTTCCTGCGCCGTTGTCTGTGCAAGCCACGGTGAGCTAATGCCGGCCATCTTGGCGAACGCGGAGCACAATGGACGATCCGCGCTCATTTCGTTGTATGCGTGCGTCCGTCCGTTTATGAGCGCACGTGTGCACGTGCACACACTTTAGATGCCGTCTAATTGATGCCGGGAGAACGGGCCCACACGCACCGAGTCAATCTTCGTTCGGGTCGAACGTTTTGCCGCCTCTTCATCCTGCTCCTTTTTTCCGACCGTCTCCCATCTTTCGTCATCCCGTCTCCCATCTCATCTCTTCGTTCGCACGGTATCGGCTGCTTCCTTCGTTCCCGCGTTTATCCATCCGTTTTCCTCTGCGGATTAACGTTATTAATTGCTTTCGATGGATATATCGAAGGATCACGTTACTCGGTGAACGTAGACGAAATGGAGTCTACGCGATTGGCGCGCCCGGAAAAACGCGAATCCGCAAAAAAAGAATATGCATTAAGGAGGCTCGACTGTCAGACGAAAAACAACTTAGAGACTTAATTTTTGTATATGATGTAGATAAATATTGTACATACAAATAATCCCAAAATTTGAGCAATATTGACCGTATAGTTTTTTCGTAATATTATTCTGAAATTGACCATTTGAAGCATATCGCTTATGAGAAATGATCGTTCCGAAGTAGGTGATCACCGATTACACAGCCAACTTAGAGCTTCGAAAAACTAGGATTTGACAGATGAAATATCAACTATTGTATGTAAAAAAGAAAAATCAGACTTTACTTTTTATGAGAACTTTATTATCACAAAATTTACCTTTACTTCACGGATCGCATTAGTGATAACAGACTTAGCAACGCCTCATGAGTGCAACTGCTGATACGAAGCAACTTCATATAACCTGAAATCCATCTCAGCGTAAAGAAACAGACATGAAAATGATAAAATTACTAAACGGAAAATGACGAAATACCAAATTATATTGTCATTCGCCATAGCTGGTCGTACATTCGACATTAAAAGGCTGATTTAACGACTTTCGAGTCGTTGATTCACACTAGTGTTCATTACAATAATATTATTCAAAATTGCTGTAATGACAATTATTTCAGTCACATTTTGATTGACTCCAAAGTAATAATCAAACCTCCTTAAAGGCGAAGCAACAAACGCGGTCCTCTCTGCGATCGACGTCCATTTTTTTCTCCTCTCTGGAGATCGGCAATCTCAGGAAAGCTGATCATAAATTTGTGCAATTTCTTAAACGGGTAAGTCGACATCTATAACGAAAGTGAATCCGTAAACATCTTTTCTTCCTCGCGTAAACGCGCTTTTAAATCAACTGTTAATCACGATTGTCTGCCGACGACAATACACGTAAAAAGTGTCTTGAATCGATACATCGAGTTTCTCAAAGAGACGTTCTCGATTTCCATAGAAATCACATGATAACTTTCAAGTTATTAATAAGGATAATATTATCGCGTAAATTTTTGTATATACACGTTATATTTTATAAATATATTTTCGACGTTCGCACTATTTAATTTCCATTTTTTTCGTCATTTTACGCGTGTTTATACGGTTAATATTTTTTAATCTGATTATAATAGATGCCGCATATCGAAAACGTCATCGTTCTACGAATGCGATGTATATACGAATGTATATATAGGATTCGACGGTGTTATCCTTGGCGGTGGCATGCATAGGTATCCTTGGAATTCGGCGGGCGCTGAAAAGCCGCCGTAAATTCGGCGCGTCGCGGCGTATTCCCGGAAGTCGGAAGCGCGTAAATCTCGAAAATTTTCAATACTCGTCCGGAATTTTCCACGACCAAATCGTTACTTTACCCTCTCATAAACCTGCCTAAGATCGAAGAAAAGCTCCGACGCGGTGGAGCAGCTCCGGAAAGGACGTAATATTCACAGACCATTTACGTCACAATGTCGCACGTTAACGACGACAATGGACGCAATACTGAGTGCCTTGAGCCAAGAAACTCCTATCTGCACCTCTGTAGTTTCTTTCATTTCGCGAGTTTTCGATCGACTTTCGAAACGACTTTCGTTAAATCTATTAAGTATACTATCATGACTAGCAGATACGTGTGGAAATATGAGAGAACATAGGAATCCTTGAGCAGCATTGTCAAATAATTGAAACTAATATTGTTAAAAATATGAAAAAACAGCGATGCGCAATCTTTTTCATGGTCAGAAAAGGCCATTCTCAGAGTCAAATCTTTTGAGTCGCGTGTTCATTTTGTTCGCGTAAAATAGAAAATGTGATCTTATATTTTTTCGGCTGTGAGCTGGCGAGACGCAAGAAATTTATAGATGGATCGCAGTTTATGCATCACTGCGATAGAATAATATAGTAAATTTAAAGATAATTTTTTTTAAAGATCTTGCATTAATCATTTTCAGTTTGGAGTTAATTTGTCGAATTAATTTTTAGATCCTAGTTAACGCCGTAGTACTCAGAAATGTTATTTTTCCGTGTTATAAGAAGGAATCGTATTCCCTCGTGTAATTTTCCTTAATCATGATACGTCAGTCCTCACAAACTTTGTCCCAACGGATGTACCTACCCGTCGTGCACTCGTCACCCTCTCCATTTCGTCCTATATCAGGTTTAATGACAGTATTCTATGGCGAGAAACGGCGGCTAACATAAAAGCGAGAGGAAATAGGCGCAGCGTATGACGAAGGATATTGAACTCGGCGAGCGTTCTCCTCGAAGGAAAACCAGTAGGAGGAAACTCATCGCGGCAGAAGTCGCGGGGGCGTAGTCGGAGGGAAAGGGGGGGACGAGTTAAAAGAAAGAGGAAAAGCGACAAGTATATGTGGAAGTGGAGAGCGTCACGGGGACAGGTAGAAATGACATGGAACGGTGGAGCGAACGAGCGAGCCATGCGGTGTATGACGGGAAAACAAAAGAAGCCAATAATTTCGGGCAATTTGGGGGCAGCCGCGCGAGACCCGCGAAATAGAGAGAGAGAGAGAGAGAGAGAGAGAGGG
>NW_017305779.1:5666345-5669512 GCF_001594115.1 Trachymyrmex septentrionalis | reverse complement strand
GCAGCCGCGCGAGACCCGCGAAATAGAGAGAGAGAGAGAGAGAGAGAGGGAGGGGGGAGGGAGGGCGGCAGGAGAGAAAAATAAGCTCGCGTGACCAAACGAATGAACGACTGGCCGAAGCATCGTTTCTACAATAACGCGATGCGACGCTCGCGGTGCAACGCGACACGGCTACCGCCAACAACCATGCGACTATCCATTGGCGAACATCCTGGCGGCCCGCACCCTAACTCACCCTTCGCACGTCTCTTCGCTTTTTTTTCGCCATTTGTTCAGCCGCGTTATTATGCAGCCGGCCTATTATAACTATAACGAATACTTCACTTCGGTCAAGGGTGCCTACGACTAACCACAGTTCCTCTTAATGACGGACATGACAACGGAAACTGAGGGTCAATTACTGCCCTGGTTAGTTCGACTAGCTTAATTCGATATTCTAACGTATCACGTTCGAATGATTTTTATCAAATCCATGTTATCAATTGTTCTAAATTTACATCTAAAAACAAGTGAATTCATTCATGAGCATTTTTCAATCGCATAACAGATTATGTTTAGTGTTATATCTCTTTTTATGATCGATATATTGCATGTATATTTTATTAGAAAACTGTTGTACGGCGCGTTTCTTGATGATTTTTATTTTCGCAGCGTGAAAATGACGTCCTATAAAAGTTCACGAACACGAGTGTACACGTACTGATTGCCGCCATGATTTACAGTCCTGTTAATCCTGTCTTCTTCGATCGCACGTTGCAACTACCGAACATTATGACAACGCGACTGTAATATGTTCCCCGTACGTCTCTTTCTTTTCTCTCGCAACTTTTCTGTTTCTCGAGCCTCCTCGCACTGCATTCGGTTTATTCATTTATATATAATCGGCAATAAGACTATGGGATACAATATGAACGTATGTATAGACGCATACATGGAGCGGCGTGAAGTTAATGCCCGACTAGTCGGTAATTCATGCGGCCACGCTCGGTTTCCGGTGTCGAGCCGGATCACGAATACCAAGCTGACAGTGTCGATCATTTTATCACGAAAATTCTAATATTACGGCACACGTCTATAATATGCGATGTAGAGCAAAGTTGCCGAAATCGCATCTAAATCGCGCTATCTCGCTTAAAAATTTAATTATTGTGCTATAAAAAGAATATTCTTCATAATTTCCGAGTTACGAGCCTTTAAATAAGAAAAGTGATGCGATTTCAACAATCTTAGGCTATGGAAAAAGTGGTTTCAAGTCGGCTGAAAAACTATGATATTATATATATTTGGTTTATGAGATGCAGATTAAAATTCTTCATAAGCACAAGCAATGAACAAATTTTGCTGCAGCATTATTTGAAAATTACTATTTTGGATCTGCTAATCGAACTGAAAAGTATTATATTTTTATCTACAGTTTTGTCTACACATAATTTGTCTGCTTATAACTGTAGAAACATATAGGTATGTGACCAGTAATGAATTAACGCATAGACAAACAAGGCACTCGCCTAGGACGGCAAATTGAAGACAAATAATTTTCACATAGTTGAGTTAAATTTTTAATTTGTTAATCTAACGTTTTTGCACGAGTTACACCAAACATATTTTATCAGAAACGATATTTTAAACATACAGTTAAAAATGTATATATGTTTATATTATTTATTAAGGATTATTAAACATTTTTACCAGCTAATGCGAGAATATAAATCATTTCTTTTTCCTTTTATCAAATTTTGTAAATTAATGGAGCCACCTCGGGAGCGGTTAGGTGTTGGTGCCTAGGGATGGCAAAATGCTTAATTCGCCACTGGTAACCACACGTGTGTCCATACATAATAGCAGCTATCGGATACAAATATTATACCAATACATATATTCATCCTGTACTCCTCACATCCACGCACACACACTGAGATATTATATAAACTTACTCAAGAACAGACACACGTATGATTATATATATGTTGATATAATTATATCAGTATTTATACAGTTAAAAAAACAAACTTTATACGGTAAATAAGAGTATACGTACTTTTAAATACAATTATACTAAAAATAACAATTTGAAAATGATACTACAAAAATAATCATGTTTTACAATTATGGAAACATAATCAGCATATCGTAAGCTACAAAATATCGCAGTTTCAACTAATTCGACTGAAATCACTTTTTCTATTGTATATGATTAATGCAGGGACCTTTTTGCACGAGTTGCTGCTTAATTGTACGCGTGGTAGTTGTTCTCAAGAACATCGCTGAAATTGATGACTCCCTCCGAGTTATTACGTAAATTATGAGGTTCTCATATTGAAAGCACACAAGTCACCTTCGTACGTGCTCGATTAACGGATCGATTAGCACGTGCGTAATTTACATTCATTGCTTTTTGTTGGCACTTTGAAATACAGAGTTCAACTCGTCGTCCATCTGAATTCAGTGCTAAGGCATTAAGTAAAGTCGAACCGCTCGATCGAATATTGCTACACGTCGAAGAGAGCTCCGTCCATGGCTCCAGGTGCTGCAGGGCAGTAATTTTATAACTCACGTCCACGCCGAGATGTTAATATCCGAAACCCTGCGCCTCGCGCAGCTGACGTGCGTGGGTCATGGTGCATTATTATCAGTATTTGTTGCATTCATATAAAACGATCTCGCACGCTGATCTACTCTTCTAGAATCTTTATTTAATATACCACAGGAAAGAAACGAATACACAATTCGGAATTTGCCGTTTAGTTCGATGTATTTACCGTATCGAACGAAAAGATTATGATCCGTATTCACACCTCACCTTTATTGATAAATTTAATGCGTGTATTTAGCATGTAGTTTACATTATATAAACAACAAAATCTCAGAAATAAATGTGCACATTTATCGAAAAAGTGAGATGTGAACATGGACTAATATCTGCATTTAGCACATATGTTTGTTTCACATCATGTTAGTTTCTTGGCTTTTTTAATCGCGGATTAATTGTATTGGAGAAGTAGTAATTAAATTGATTTTGGAGCGAAAAACTGTATGAATTTATGTATCAGATGTATTAATATGTATGATACGAAAATTAAGAAGAAATTTTATTTTTGTAGGACGATATTGTTTAGTTAAGGGGATCCTAAAGCCGTTTGTGTGTGTGTGTGTGTGTGTGTGTGTGT
>NW_017305779.1:5663700-5666318 GCF_001594115.1 Trachymyrmex septentrionalis | reverse complement strand
TGTGTGTATTACCGATTAAATCGTAATTTTTGTATAACAATTACTTTTTTCCTCTTTTTCAGATTCGAAAATCCTTTTCCAGGATTAAAGTATCATACGCATTAATACGTATCTGTGAGGTGGAGTCTACACTGAAAATAACAAAAAAAAAAATTCGAAATTGAGATCTTCTTTCTTAGTCCAATACAGCACTCCAGAGCTGTTACATCGTGACAACATTTGCTTCATATAAAAGCTGTGCAATCTATACTTACGAAATAGTAATCCACAGACTAGTAGTTTGCACGAAGAAACAGTACGAAATTTTTAGAATTGAACATAGACGTCTAATTAAAACGTAATTGTTATACGAAAATTTATGTGTATGTGTTGCGTGCATGAGTGAGATATTAATGTAATGATATATCAATGACACGTAAATCATATGTGTGTAAGTGCTATTTTCAATATGACTAATCGTCTTTAAGATCTCCTTAAACGTTTATATTTTGGTAATCGATAACGATCGAATTGTGGAGTGACTGTCAAATGTAATGTGAATAAAATAAGCAGAAACAATGCAATAATGTTCTACGGCAATTTTACTGTTTGCCTGCACGCACGTGCGCGTGTGCCGTGCGTGCGTGGTGTGTGTGTGTTTTACCAGCGCTTTTTGTTCAATTATTAAATGATTATTGATAAAAAAATAGTTTTTTTCAGTAGTTTAGCTGCGTTTTTAAGTCCGAATAATTAATTAACGCTCAAATGACTACAAATATAGTACAATATACAATATATGCATGTACATACATAGTATGCAAATTCACATTGAATTATTTAGGCATTAAAAATCCAGCTTCAATCCTTAACCTTTATTTCCTATTACCAAAAGATCGTTTTTGTTTGCTCTTTTATCAATTTCCATTATTTACGTTGTTTTAGATTTATTTTCCTCAAGCATGCAGTACGCTTATCTTTTTAGAGGGCGGGAATATATTTTTAAAATCTTACAGTTTTTCTCTGAGTAAAATTTGTTATAGTTCATTATTTTTTATCGTATTCTTTGCCACAAAATGTAATATTGTTTCACTGTAGTGGCTTTCCCGTCCTGTAAAGGTTAAGCAAGGAATTAGATTATTTTTAAAATTATCGGAATTATTAAAATTCGATGTTTCTCATACATTATAAAACTCATGGTACGATTTATGCAATCAAGAATTTGACAATTTCAGAAACTGGAATTAGAGTACCATTATTATTAATATTATTATTATTATTATTATCATCATCATCGCGTGTCGTGTGCTATATACTCTTATACGTGTTCAAGCACAGATGTATACACGGAAAATCGCGTAAACCGCGAGAAAAATACGCAGAGCAGTCGGTGGCGAAGGAAAAGTTAAAGCAGGCGATATTTGCCGTGCGCGTTGAACGTTCGCCATCCAACAGGAGTAATAAATAATGTTCCATCCTGCGAAGCTCGGCGGGAACGAAGCGCGCTCAGCTCACACTTCCGCGTTTGCGTGACGGATCGATTCAATTTGCCGATGGTCAAACACTTTTCTAGATACCACGAAGTTAAAGCCCGTTTCGATCGCGGCGGTAAATCCGCCGCGAGCGCGTTAACCCCTTCTCGATCAAATCAATCTCGGCGATGCGAAAATCCCGTCTCGTGGAAAGCTGTAATTTTCTTACTCTATACGTTCTTTTCCCCATCTCTATTTCTGCGCTGCTACCATTACTCGTACACGTAATCATCGTCGTGAAGCAGATATAGGGAAATATATCAGATACGGGGTGCATGAAATGTCGCGTAATCCATTTTTCCATTTGGCGAATTTGTAGTCGATTTTTTTTTCCCAAGACACTCAACGAGAAAAAATACAATCGCGAGTTTATAAGCTCCTTCAATAAATTGAGAATTAAGGGAATTAGGGTAGCTAAGTGAAGGAGTAAAACTGTACTCGCGTGGAAATAATAATCTGCCGCAAACGATTGTTTTTCATGAGGGGTCTCTAGATCGAACTATGAATTTTCGCCGGATCACTATAATCTCGCTTATGGTTAGACTGTCATCTATGATGGGCGAGCTGTCAGTCCACGCGGAGAATCCCCGTATATGTTTGCGAAGCGTATTCACGTTCGGTGTGGACGTTTAATAAATTCCAACGCGTCTCGCGTCAAAACGGACGTAAGTAGCGAAAGTGAGGCATTTAAGAGATAACTGACGTGGCCGTTAACATTGCAATCTTTCGCAACATATATTATACAAGGATTATGAGCGAAATGTCAATTCCATCAACTTCTAAATCGATACCGTAATTGGAGATATCGCGGTGTGAATAAGTGAAATTGATAAATTAAAAATAAGTGAAATACATAAGTGAAGAATACAGTCATGAAAAAGATACATAATGCACAATATTTAATATTTAATGACATTGAGTTTTAATAGGTTTAAACACCGAAGTAATAAAATTAATATCGCCAGATGTATTTTGATGAGTGAACTTTATATATTTATTCATGACAAATATGAAATTATAATATCTCGTTATTGTTGCGATTTAATGAAGCTGACCAAGTATTATACGTCAATGATTGTGCCTAAATTATGTCATACGTAAAGAATGTTA
>NW_017305779.1:5656849-5663600 GCF_001594115.1 Trachymyrmex septentrionalis | reverse complement strand
ATATATATATATATATATATATATATCTTTCTCTCGGAATAAATTTTACATAACGTAAAATTATGTTTATTTTATACCACATTAAAAAATGTTTCTTATACTTACACACCCACGCACATATATTTACGTATAACTTATTACATTGAAAAAAATAACTAATAGTTGTATCTATATATCGATATTATTTCCTTCTCCGATCATACGCTCCACTTTATCGAAATTTCTCCTCGCACCCGGAATTCATTACAAAGGCGGATACATCCGTCGTTTGGCGTCGAAACCAGTCGCCAATTACGACTGCCAATCGAGAACGAGTCGACGGTAGGCAATGGTCGATATAGAAAAAACGCCTTCGGCTGCGTCGGAAATCCATTTCTGCCCGGCAATTAATCCGTGCTTTCCGTGCTTTCGCGACGATTCCGGCCGCGTTCTCTATATCTTGCGAATCGATTGCGAGTGCACGAGGGACGCGCACGGTAACCATAATCGGAGACGTGGGTGGCCGCTATGATTTCTTCGGGACTATCTGCCGATCTCAATAGTCGAGTAATTCCAGGGTAACTCTCTTTCTCCGGTACCTTAACCCCCGCGTGTGGTCTCCCACCCGCTTCCTTTACCTCTTCCATCCCATATAACCAACCCCTTCGACGTCTCTCGACCGAGGCGAGCGAAGCGCATTCTGACACCTACGACTGGCCATGAGACGCGCCACAGCAAAAAGTACTGAAAGAAACTCAGCGACTGAGTCCGGTTTCCAGTGTCGGTTAGGCCTCCCGTCGGCCTGGAGCCAACCAGAAACCAGAAGAACCACTCTGGTACGCTCACATAGCCACACCTCTGCAATCAGCCCGATTCCTCTTCTCCCTCGAGTGCCCCGTTCTCTCTCCTATCCTACCTCTCGGTATTCCCATCTCGCTCGTACCAGGCTCCCTTCTTTCTCTCTTGTCTACCGTACCGTTCCAAACTCCGCGAGATTTTTTCGGTGCGATCGCAAGATGAGAGCTGGAGCCATCTGCGGGTTGGTACGGCAAGTTGTCGGCAGCTTCGAAATTCGATTCGCGATTTCTCTTCTTCTTTGCCCTGAAAAAGTTAATATTTTAGCGATTCGGCTACTTTCCGCTCTCGATGGAATCTTACAGTATTCATAAATGATAGTTCGTTGATGACATCGACGATGATTTCTTTGATTTCTGCTTAATTTTATATCCAAGTGATATTTTTTTATAATTACGAGTAAACTTAATTGGGATTGATATGAACTGATTAAAAGTAAGTTTGATAGTATCTTAATTTGCTTATTGTAAGATCGAAAAGTCGCTTCTTATCAAAGTTAAAAGAAGTTATCTTTCTATCGGCAAACGCTTTCCTTTTTCCATATTTTGCTCGAGATTAGCCTCGGATTTTGAAGTTATGTAATCTTAAACAGCATATCCATTAAAATATAATTATAATGACCATTAATTAATATATCTTGAGAACTGATACCCATCTACATATTTCGTACAAATTAATGATAAGTAACGGGCGAGGGAGAGTAAATAACTGCGCGGTTATATGTGCGCTATAATAAACAATATATAATATTTAAGTCTGTCCGTATACTTATCATTAATTTGTTTGAATTCTAAAATTATAGTTTTAATCTACATATTTCATTCGAATTATAATTGATTATACGATTTAAAAGAATTCGCAAATATGTGCATATACAAATATGAAAGCTGCAACTTATTCTACTCGTTGCATAAATGTGCAAACGTTTAATGTGCGACACACTCGACGATTCAGAAGATTTCTTCTTCTTACGTAAAACACGCGCAATGCAATATTCGACGTATTGAGGACGAAAACTAAATTATCGCTAGCTGAGATTTCGACCGGCATAGAATACGCCGCGTCGTGAGCGATTGTCGTTTCTCGAGTGCACGGTTTTGTATCAAAGCCCCATTATTGTACAGGTGGTCGTATAGCGGGAGTATTCTAATTAGCAAACGTTCCAATTATCCACTTCGTGTTTCTCACCGATAATTGCGACTCGTGCCGCGCGCCCGAGGAGCTCGTCACGAATTTCCATTTGCGATTGCGCAACGTGAGGGAGAACGGAGCAGAAAGGGGAGGGAGGGGTCTATGGATCTCGTGAAATCGCGCCTATGTGTGATATCAGATATATATATATATGCATTTGCCGCGCCGCTGTACGTAAAGTTTCTAGTACAGAAACTGCACGTTACTCGTAACTCTAAGCGCGCATGGTCACGCCGATAAGAGGCGCGCATGTTTGGCTCGTTTGTACGATTTCTTTGAGCCGCGCTCGCAATTAGTTTCGAGTTACTTTAATTGCGAGACCCACCGTGTGCACGTAATGAAGTTACGTCGTGCGAAAAATGAGATATAAACTCGTAAACTATCATTTTCCGTTGTAACGCGATAAGAAATCGCGACTGTGTTTGCACGCGGTATTATGTATTTGCTCATTTCTGTCTTTAGTGGAATCAATGAGCATTTATATGCACATTATCGTATGTAGAATGTTAACTTTAATATATGTTAGTTATCTTTTATGATATACTAATCGATAACAAAAGCCGCACTTTATTAACGTCAAAGATATTTTATTTCTCTGCGAAATGGACTCGCAAATTTTTTCTCAATTCTTTTTTATACCCAAAATATTCTTTCGTTTAATCTGTATTTACTGCTCGTACCCTTCTTTTTGTTTTCAGCCGCCCTTTTCCGTTTAAATACTTCCAGAAAAATAAATAGCACAGAGGGAGTAGAAGATGCGGTAGCAGAGTCGTACCGTGATGAGAAATGGGGATGGAGCGGATGAAGAGAGAGGAATTAATTAGCTCTTGCATTACCGAAAAAAGGTTCAAAGGAAATGACGCAAAGAGATCTGATTATGTTTTCGTTAGAGGTGAGTGTAATCCGTTCTCCGTTTCTTTCTTAATTTGTGCATTATCATGTAACTAACATACGGTTAAAAATGACAAAAAATCGACAGTCTATAATTCAAGTTGCACAAGAGAAGACGACTCTCTCTCTCTCTCTCTCTCTCTCTCTCTCTCAACGTTATCTTCTGTTTCCTTTTTTCTCTACTTTTATAACCAGTACAGTTTTTTTATTATTTTCATATTTATTGGTAGAGATATTATTTTTTGTTGTATTACATTTATTATTTCACTTTTTGTTCTTTTACCTTTATTCTTCGTTTTTTCCTCTCTTTCTATATTTTTTAAAGGCTAAAATACTAATAAATACATTATCTACTCATCCATTTCTTTCTGTCTCTACGACGTCGGATAGAATCATTTCTATCCGAGTTCGTGACTCTTCGGTAAATAATCAGCTATTTTACGCTAGTAGAAAAATTATCGGTTTTAACTGATATAAAAATTCGTGTGTAATAATATTTTTTATTAATATTAGTAAAATAGCTTAAGAGTGATAATGTACGATAGCTAACATAGCGTGATCAAATATCTTTACCATCTTATGAGAGAAGAAAGCAGCCGCGCGCGTTGCTAAATAACATACTTCTGCAAACAGCTGCAAATAAAATAGCCCTGCAATCGAAAGCTGTTGCCGTTGCTGAGGAAAAGCGTTTTCGAGGTGGAAGCTATCAGCGTTTGTCGCGAACGTTTACATCGCGGGTGACTTAACCGACGACAAACGTTCGTTCGCTCTGAGTCCATCCGAGGCAGAGATCCATGCGTTTACCCTCGGTGGAGAGAAGTCGAATATATACCCGATAACTTTTCGCTTCTAAGGGAGGGGTGTGTCTACGCGCGCGGATCGAAAGGGGCAAACAAATTGAAATCTGTATCTCTAATCCGATCCACTTTGTCTCCAAATAAGACCAACCAACCCCCTCGCTTTGAGCTGATGATTCGGTGGTAGAAACTCTAGGTGCGTCTGCCACATCGCCGCATGTATATGTGTTTTTGTTTCTGTGTGTACTGAAGTACACACAAGCATTCAAGAAACGCACACGCATAGACGCGCGTGCGCGCGCGCACGCACACACACGCACACACACGCACATACACACGCACATACACACACACACACACACACACACAAATGTGCACGCGATGTATAAAGGAGAACGGAGGAGTGTACGAGCAAAGTAAACCCCGCAACTAGCTCGGTTGCCGAGACCAGCTCGAGTTATACGCAGCCAGTTTCATCCCCTTTCGCGTTCCACGGTGTCATCGTCAGAGGGCGCTGTGGTTGACACAGAATGACACCCTCCCCCAACCAACGGAGCGGCTACGGTAGTATACACAGCCGAGCTACCCCGTAGCGGAATAGTCGTCACCGCCAGGGGCGGACATGTAGAGGAATGAGACGCATCGTAGATGAGAATCTTTCGATCGATCGGACACTCCAAACAACGAGAACGACTAATTGATTCGCTTGCTTTGCGTTGGATGAACTTAGAAAACATCGTGTTTCCCCTCTTTTCCTTTCGTTATGGGAGAGAAATCGCTTGGAGAACGTAGATCGGAAATTGTTTAACACGTGAGTACGGTTAATGATGTAATTAAGAATAATATAACGCTTTCAGCAATTGTACAAATAATAAAACTCTCTTAAGAATTTTTTGTTTCTTTTACATAGTATAATGTTGTTTAAAATATGGATTTTAAATGTTTGTTCAGATACATTTATTAAACACGATACCTAATAAACAGCTCTAAAAAAAGCTTTGAATTCTGATTAACTTTAATTATTTTCTACTATACTTTCAAGTACATATTAAGTATAATAAAAAAAAATTACTTCTACTTAACATTTTTCCATTGTGTTATTTATTTTTAGAAAGAGGTAAGAATCACCAGATAGTTAGTACAAATAAGCTCTGTACAGCTTGATTCGAAAAACACGAAAAGCAATTTTCGCTGTAAAAATTTGAGACGCCGATTTAATTAAAATGGTTATCTACCGATCAAATCATTTAGAATTTAGACAGTTTCAAGAGCCTCAAGTAGAAAAAGATGAGCAATGTTAAAAAGTTACATCGATAATGTCATTAATGTAAAACGCATCTCTCTATCTTTTTCATCCCTTTTTCATCCAAAGGCTGTTGTGTCGCGAAATGGCGTTGGGCAAACAAACAAAACAATGTTCTCAATCAGCCACCCTTCCTCATGTAGCGTTTCCTTGACTCTCGCGGATCAACCCCCGCGCGGTTTGACCCGTTAAATCTCGGTTTGAATTCAGGGGGTGGTCCCCGTAGGGGAGGAAACCGGCGAGAAAGAGAAAAGGAGGAATACAGACGCGGCATGACAGCCACTAAATTTGAGAGCGTGGAGCGGAGAAAGAGAGAAGGAGATATATACGTATCCAACGCGTACAACACCGCGCGCGGTCGAAAAGGATTTAAATTTTAAATTTTATTTGATTATATTTGAATTTAATTTCGTTACTTGTTCGGAGGGTGGTTCCCGGTCTCGGCGGCAATCTTGGTAATACTCTCGAGCGTATATACACGTGCACTGGTATATCACTCACGCGCATTGGTGTGTTTGTGTGTATGTGTGTGTGTATATATATATATCGCTGAGCGCGCAGTGGGTGGTTTCTTTTTATTACGCCCCGCGGAGGAAGATGTCAGAGATCTTTGGTCGGGTTGCTCGCTACGAATCTGGTAAAGACGGCTAGGTGAATTGCGGTGAAAGAGCAGCAGTTACTGCGAAGATAAGAAGAAAAACGTGAGAAAAACGTAGAAAGGAGAGAGGAAGAGGGAAAGAAGAAAAGAGGAACGGAAAGAGAGAGGCATGAAAGTAATTGGAACGGCCAGGCGCACCGTTCCGGAAATTCGGGGTTGATCATAGCGCGTGACATTGCTTTCGGAACTTTTAATCTTTCGACAGAAGATCGCGACGTATTGCTACCCTCGAAAGAACCACATTCGCGTAAAATGAATCCCGTACTCTCTTCATTCGCTCGCTTCCTGCATCTGCAGACATTACGCGTACGTCCGTCAGGATAATTTATCCCTGACGATGTAAGAACTCTAAAGACCTATTTCGCGGTAATACGCCAAGTCATTTTCCGTCATCTTCTTTTGTACCTTTTTACATTACGTTTCCCTAGTAGTAACGAAGTTTGCGTTGCACCATTCGCGACAATCCCGCGGAGATATTATTTACTATAGGCCGAGCCACAGTTCTCTTGCGTGACGCTGTCTGAGGTTATCAAAAAATAATTGAGAGAAGCTGAAGTCGAAATGTGTAACCGCGAACCACGCGGTTTAATAAGTTACAAAACAAGCCCGCGGAGATTTTTACGTCATGCAGCGTACGCATGTTATTTATTATTTCGACGGCGAGTCGTAACGTTGAGCGATCGTCGTGAATTAAGGACGCACTCCTTGGTACCACATACCAAGACCGGCGAATTATAGTAGCCAGAAGAGAATCTTGCATCCCGTATCCTTCCTCTTGCCATGCGGCGCAATAATAAGAATGGCGATATATGCAGAAAGAATATAATACGTATACGAGTATAAGCTCGGTGAGCGATACCGTAATTAGCCGAGATATCTTTCCGCGATGCGTTTCGTGCCCGCCGAGCTATGGTTCGAGAATATGCGTCGGTGTGACACCTGGCGAGATGAACTAAGCGTTTCTTACGCATCTCACCGTGAAACGGTGTAAAGATTGCGATAATGCGAAATTATTTAATTCTGCAGTAGAAAACGTCGATTTACAACACACGCAAAAGAATAGAAAAGGTTTAAGAG
>NW_017305779.1:5652047-5656075 GCF_001594115.1 Trachymyrmex septentrionalis | reverse complement strand
AGAGAGAGAGAGAGAGAGAGAGAGAGAGAGAGAGAGAGAGCATTTTCAAATTAATCACCTTCGAAGAAAGTTTGCTAATATTATAAACCTTTGACATACCATTTTCATCTATAATTATCAATTTGCAAATTTAAAAGACGATACAATATCGTACAACATTGTTTTTTAATGAAAATCAAATGTGAATTGAATTTTTCTGTATAATTTTATTACTAGTCTTACAATTAGCACTTTATTAATCTATCGGCATGTTGGATTTTAAAGGCACAGTCGATTTTTTATCGTAATAAGTGTTGATAGATGAATTTAAATCTGTGTCATGTAAGTAAAATACAATCCAACTTTTACAATGATAAAACAAGATCGTTATTTAAGCTTTCATACGTATGTAATAATTTCTTTAGATTTATAGTCCGGAATACACCACAAATGTAAAAATCTGCACCAAAATTCAAAATTCAAAAGATCCACGTTGTGGACCACGTTGGTGAAAACCCTTCACGTTGCTAATGGAGAGTTAATTAAAATTAAATATACGATTGATGTGTATATATATATATATATATATATACATGGTGTAAGTTACTTTAGACGAATAAAGATAGACGAATAAATAACTATTCAATTGCCATCCGCGGTTAGCTGTATGTATGCAAAGAAATATGCGCCTGAAGAACAAAGCGTTTGTTGTAGGCGAATAATGTCGACTATCTCGTAGACCGGTTCTATCTCCAGTACCAACCGTCAAACGCCATAAAATTAAATAGACGTAAATCCTCTCGACAAACCTGGCCGGGCGCCAAAATTCACTGGCAACTTCGCCCGCAATGCCACTTCGCTGTACCACTTGAACACAGTATAAAGGCAGAATTGGAATTGGCTACGAATTTTCGAACATTGTACTTTTGCAACGACGAGCGTGTTACACTGCTTTTGCAATTATTTTTTTATCAACTGTAAGTGACACATTTAAAAAAAAGAAAGACGTCGTTGTGGAAATAAATGAAATTTCGAGAATTGAAGGACGTGCGTCTTTCATTTGTGACTCTACAACTCTTTTGATTTCGAAGCTTTCCGAATAAATAATCAATTTCAATCAGTTTATAAAAGACTGTAATGAAACTATTCGGATTCCTTCCATTCGCGGTAGTTTGCATTCAGCAGATCTCATCTCCGCCTCTTCATCCGTGGTGTCTTTCCTAGCGTTTTACCTCGTAAAGGTGGAGGAGACCCGTGGATCGACTCGATTTTTATCTAACCCAATCTTCTTCCTCTACTTCCATTCCCTCTCCTCTTATCCGGCTCGTAGACATTCGCGGTCTCGCTTCGCAGAGCGTATGCGCGACTTTAATCTATGCTAAGTCGAGCTGTGGGGTCTCATCCCGATGCTGATGGCGGTGGTAGGTTCCAAGTCCGGACATGGAAATCCCGTGGCTGGCTTGGAATCAACGATAATGCAGAGTCATCCTGATCTCGGACGAATTTAAGCGATATCCCTGTTAAACGCGCCTCAACTAAACGGGTCTCGCAAACCAAATAGATGCCGTTGAGAGAGAAAGCTCGTTATTCTATAATTTCATAATGTTCTATTTAATCACTTGATTTAATTTCAAAAGAAAAGCTAATGCGCCGATCAATTATTTTCCGAGAATTATTTGTAAAGAAATAAAATATAAGAACTGTATAAACGTCTGAAAGTTCAAAGGATTGGCCGCAGATTTGGACACTTGAAGGATACAGTAGCGGTTTGAAGTGAATGGAGAAGGGGATGAGATAGGTGGGAAAAATAAATGGAAAGAAAAAAAGGCAGAAAAAAACGACTTTAAGAGTCCTTGTGAAGTATCGAACTCGGGCGGAGTAAGAATCATCCTCCAGTAAAATCAGGAGGAATTCTTCTCCTTATGATTAAAGGTGCTACGGGTCTTTTTATGTCGAGCACGGCCTTCAAGTTGCTTCTCACCAATGGCGATAAAATAATTCCATCTTAATTAGGATTTATATAGATGGCGAGGAACATACACCATTAAAACGTGAGATAGGCGTCACAAGGATAACCAGCTGCTTCTATAGTTGTCGCTAATAAAACAAACTGATAATGTTTACAGTGTTAATTTTATCGAACGAAATTTGAATATCAGCATTGTCGATTTACTTCTTCGGCAATCGATAATTGTACGAATTGCTGCCGTCCTAACGTCGAAAATTGTAATACCTCACTTAATTAATATTATTAATAATATTAAAACGAAAAATTTAATAATATTAAAACGAAAAGTATGCATCGATGGGACATATTTCATAGAAGTTTTTGCTTCATTCTTATTTTTTCTGCTTGCTGAAGCAGGCTCATTAACCTTTCAAAGAATGATGATTGGATTTTCTGCCATGGATCGATTGTGGGAAATTCGAGATGAGTCCAAGAGAGGATAAAATTAGCAGAAATTAGGGCAAGATTTCACGCATAATAAATTGCGAATATTATACTATTTTATTTCTGAAGTAACATTACAACTCTGTACGAAAGAAAGAAGCAAAATAAATTGCAATCTAAGGAAGAGCAACGATTGATGTTATGGTGTCGACGACGTCACGCGATTCGAAAATTGATCATTGCTATGGTAATCGTTTGAAAGATCATCAGCTCGTATTTCGAGGATAATCTCTGAGATTACCGATTAGACGCTTAATAATCATCATGAGTAGCTTGTAAGCCTAACCGAGCACCTGCCGTGCAGGTGCAATCGCGACGAATGACGCCACCTTATGTCTGGATTGAAACCTGTTTTTCTATATGGCAAAAACCCACAGTGAGAAACTCACGAATTGCACGGATTCCCGGATCACCGTCGTAGTTCCAAAAGTACGCGCTACCGAGATATTAATGCGTCGGTAGTGTCCCACGTTTTTTCTCGCTAAGTTCACCACGTCGAGATCGGTTATGACGGATCGTACAGTCAGATTTCGAGACGATCACGTTTTTACCGCGAGGAGAATTATCGCTTCATTAGTTCCTTGTCGTTCATTAATCTCGCCTAACTACGCTTGAATGTCGGACGCTGTATAATCAAACACGCGGGATGGAAGCACATCTCTGAGACATCTTTAGTACGAATGCTCGCGCGACTTTCTCAACTAGTAAGTCAATCGAGCATCATCGTTGGCTACTTCTTTCTAATCTTCTTTCGCCGGGTTCTGCTTAACATTTCAACGTGGCCACGTCCGCAAACAAGCAAGATCTCGGTTTCTTGCGTACGAATCTTTTCGTTGCTTCCAAATAAGTCGACTTGCACAGAACGGTATATAATTTTGAGTTCTATTCGTAAACTGATACGACGTTTAACACGGCGCGCTTGATTGCGGCGGGTTTGCGTGGAGTTCTATGTGACCGACTGATCTCTATATAACATCCATTTTCTGTAGCCGTTTTCTGCGACAGCGAGGATCTAATGATCAAGACGCACAATCTGAACCAGCAGTGTGCAGCAGTGTGCAACGTGCAGCAAGCGTCGGTCGATATTATTATTATACACCCACGTAGAGTGGCGAGCGGCCGTGCTGCGGAACTGACATTTCCCCGCAATAAATTCCACCTGGTTAGGGGGCAAATAACCGGCGTAATGCGTATGGTAGGTGCTGTAGGGAATTACGTGTTTGCGGTTATTGGCGGTCCGAGATCCTCGAAGGGCAAGAAAAGCCACCACGTAGAATGGAGGTGGGAGCGTGAGGAAGAGACGGAAGTGAGAGAGAAAGGGATAGAAGGGAAAGCATGAGAGGAGAAGGATGAGGAGGAGCTGCCAGCCGCGAGAGTACTCCCTTCTTTCACGGTGGTCCGCAGCTCCGAGTGGCTCTCCTCGTCTTTATCTCCCGAGAGGGCCCCTCACAGAAGAGCGAGAGGGGCCCCCGCGGGGCTAATATCCGACGTAACCCACCCTATTCGGTTTTCGAGCGAGGGCCTCGATACGTTGCGCGCCTGGTTCACTCCCCCTCCTCCTCCTCTTCTCTCTCTTTCTCCCTCCCCCTCTCTCTTT
>NW_017305779.1:5645807-5650807 GCF_001594115.1 Trachymyrmex septentrionalis | reverse complement strand
TCGAGGGGATGGAAGCCGCGAAGTCTCTTCCTCTCGCTGGCCTTCGCGACCGGCCGAAATGCAGAGGAATTGCCTCTCTCATTCGTCAAACGCGGAAACCTGGCGTATATGTGGAAATTAAGATATTCTCTCATTTTTGCGTCGCGCACTGAGAGAAATGTTTTGGTACGTATAATTATATTATTGATACGTGGCTAACAAAAACTTTCTTACTTTTTCATTTAAAAATTATGTTGTTCTACAATCAAATCTTGGTTAGGATAATTTAAGTATTCTAGAATAGTTGGGACAATTTATTCTAGAATAAGTTATTCTAATCAAATTTTGATTGAAATAACATAATTTGTAATTATGATGTTTTTAAACGAATAAGTAAGAAAGTTTTTATTAATCACATATCGACAAAATAAATAGTTATACGTACCAAATATTTATCTTAGTGCAGCAAACCCCTTATCATTCTTAGAATAATCTTTCGTTTTGAATAATCTTTTCAATTAAAACGATATACGACATTTTTAATTTTTTTGCCTTTAATTCAATTTGCTTAAAACTTTTACATTATTGAAATAAAAGTTTGGCATACTGCTTACGTGGTGTCAGTTTTTTTATAAGAGTAAAAAATTTCAGAGTGCAAATTGCATAACATATGCAAAAAGTATCATCATTGGAAAATTTTTTGCCATCTCTATAAATAATTTGTATATTGCTTTGAGTAACTTTTTATCAAACGACTCTCATGATTTGAAGCAATATATTAACATGAATTTTTACGCAATGAGTATTTAAACGTATAAAATGCAGCGAAATTAGTAGCATTATACCTGTGTTATGTGTATAAGAAATGGCATACAGTAATTATCAATGGACTACTTATAATTTGAAAACAAATTCCCCGTAATTATAATATTCACCGTACTATTTTTGATTTAATCACGCTAGTAAAATACACTTTCCGTCTTTGCGGTAATATATCGTCGTGTAATAAGCGACACACGAAGATAATAATCTCAATTAGTGATACGCATTTAATTATATAATTGTATACTACATTGAGATTGGGTCTTGCGAATACTTAGCCGCCTCTGCAAATAGTTATTGTTCTTGTTGCGTGAATAGGATACCTATTACTATTTTTCAAAATACTTGCGATCAGTATGATGCTCGTCGTCGTGTGTAATAAATTTAATATTAATGTTAAATTTAATATATAGTATATGTCATTTGTACGCTATCTTATATCAACGTAACGTGTTTCCAATACTCTTCAATATGTAAATTCGTACACTATAAGCAACGCCTACGCAAAATAGGATATAATTGGATAGGTATATAGGCGCTATCACACGTATCTATCGGACGTATTCGTTAGTTGAACTTATCCGAGACGTTTTATGATTTTTATGACGCGAGAGAGAGAGAGAGAGCGAATCTTTCTCCTCTTTATGGCGCGGCGGCGTCTCTCGTACCATCTTCGTTCCCGCCACGGTTCAGACGTCAGTTTTAGTGGTCACAGTGGCTACACACCCCGACGATAAAGCCGAGAATTCGCCACGCTGGTGCCGGGCGACCCGAAGCGGCTCCCCTAACGTACGCCAATGGAAAACCGAAGCAGAACCGTCGTGGCATTAACATGAGAACACTGTGACCAATCGATTCGGTACACCATACTCCCTTTGGATCTCTTTATTACGCGAAATTCGTTTTTTTACTCGCCTACGTACGCTCGCCCGTGTGCTAAAAAGGCACACGGTTCTTGCACCATTGTTGCAGTTACGGACAATGGTCGAAGTAACCAGTCTATGGGAATTTTGCGTTGGAAGATGATAACCCTTGAGGATCTGATATTCCAATTAGTGATTATCGATTAATTTTTCCCGTTTTTCGATCTATCTCTCTTTTTGCGTTTTATTTCTTTATATATACTTTATTTATAACCGTATACGTATGTATTTTGTGAGACCGTGATTTATACTCGAGGTTTATAAACTTCACGATGTCATCGCGTTACAATTTCGTGGATCTCACACGCGACGATCATCGTCATGGATCGCATCGTCAACGCTCAGAGGAAAAGAAGCAGAACTGTAGGGGAAAGAGGGAGGGAATGACGAACCGACCAGGGGAGACGTGTGTACGCGCGAGGACATCATGAAGCGGAACCCAAGCGTCGGCCGGAAGTTGCCGGTCACGTGGCTTAGGCAACACGCAATTGTGTCCGGCATAATAAAGCACATCGGCTCTATCTGTCCGTGGAAACGCAACACGCTCTCTCCCAGGGCAATCCAGGAGCCGTCCATTGATTTATGCCCTCCTGACATATCTGTCGCTCGTTCTCTCTCCCTTCCTCTCTCTCTCTCTCTCTCTCTCTCTCTCTCTCTCTCTCTCTCTGACTTTGTATGCGTGTATCGAAACGTGGCTCCCATCGGACGTGAACCAATCCTCTCGCAATTATCTCGATAGGGGTAGCGTCGCGTTAAAAGATCGAACCAGTCGGCCGAGAGCAGCTTCTTCCGGATGATAGGAGTTATTGGCTTTATCAGCCGCAACCAGTGGAAGCAAAGAGGGAATTAAAGATTGCCAAGAATCAAACGGCCTGTGATATATAATGGTAAATGATAATGCCAAACATGTAAGGTATACACTTGGCTGGAAGAATAAAATTGTGGATATGTATGTATATTAAGAATAGCTCTCGATCGGAGATCAGGAGAGCACAATGATGATTAATGATTAAATATATTAATTAGACATTATATATCTAATATAATTTTGCTATAAATAGACTAACAGGGAAGAATTTAGAGAATTTAGGCTTTTGTTATGATGTTGGAAAAGGGTAAGACTCCAGATTACATTAAGCACGAAACTGTCGGGTCTCATTTCAGCGAGAGCAAGCTATCACTGAGAAAATTAGTTGTCGGTGTGACGGTGTTTAAATCCGCGGTAGATTTAGCTCGGAGCGGTAATAAAGCGCGGCTCGCGCGGCCGAGTGTTGCGCGAGCTCTGGAAACGCCGCGGCTCTCGTACACACAGTGTTGCAGAATTACGAGAAACTTCCTGAGAGATGCTGGTGGTAACGATGTTGCAAATTACCCACGCGAGCTACGCCGAGGCCACGCATTAGGCGAGCTCGATTACGAGCGTTGTTATGGAACTAAATGTTGTAATTGGAAGGCTAAAACATAATGGTATGGTTTGAGTTTGAGATCGTGTAATAAATACTATTACTTTACGAAGAATTGGTCATTTTTATTGTCACACAACGTTCCATTTTGATCAGCTTGATTAAAATGAAATTAAATGAAAATTAATTAATATCCAAATGAATTCAAGCGAAAAATCACATTACCCAAGTTCATATATTAGGTTGTCCGGAAAGTAATTTCGTTTTTTCTTAACAGAGGACTTATTGTATTTTTTCACAGCCAACTTCACACTTAAGCCGCATAATCATTATATATTTTGACAGCTGATATAGCAAGGCTTGCTTGTGAAAAAAGTTCGATTGATTCTACACAGTAGTTTTTGGTTGGTGCCCTATCAAATATGAAAGTAAAAAACAGCATTTTCGGCATATTTTACTTTTTTACTATCGAAAAGGTAAAAATGCTGTTCAAGCAAGAAAAAAATTATCCGATGTGTATGGAGAAGATGTATTGACAGAACGCCAGTGCCAAAACTGGTTTGCAAAATTTCGATCCGGCAATTTTGATGTTGAAGATGCACCACGTTTTGGAAGGCCAGTTGAAGCTGATGAAGACACAATGAAGGCATTAATTGATGTAAACCGGCGAATAACAACTCATGAGATCGCTGAGAGATTAAATTTATCGAATTCGACCGTTCATGATCATTTGAAACGCGTCTGATTGAAAACCGTCTTTCATTTTCATAAGAAAAAACGAAATTACTTTCCGAACAACCTAATACATAAGATCTATGTATATTATAGGTATAAATAATTTCGGAAATATTTCAAACGACGATTGATGAAGATACCTCGAATTGTAAGTGTTGTTCCAAAATACAATATCGTATCTCTTTCAACGTTGCTCGTCGACCGCGCGCAAAAACTGCTCGCGATATTGACAGTTACGCATTATTTGGGCACGTCGGCGTGCCTACACACACACACACACACACACGCACACACGTACACGCACGCATCCGGCATTTGCATACCTGATTATACGTCCAGAGTGGATCGAATTGCAGTTCGCGCGGCTGGAAGTGAGCTGGACTGCACTTATATCTTTATATACCTGTCGTACGCCGCAGATAATTTCTCGATGTCGTTTTAACGATCGAAATTATGAAGCGAGACTTTCGCGCACTACCTCCTTCCCCCCCCCCACCCCCTCCCCCTTCTACGGCCGCCCTTCGGTCGAATTTCAATGTAATTTCGACACGTACGTAGGCCGTATTATTTATCGACAGTGCAACTTTTACACGTCAAGTTTTATCGCTCACGCGTCTCACAACATAATTTCCATCGTGATATATATTTTGCAAATTGGTTTGACGGCATAAATTGCGAATTCGCACTGCATGATTACTATCGACGCGATATAAGAATATTTATCTGCTTAACTTATAGTTGTGAAAGCTACTCTTAAGTTCTAAAGCGTCCTATTTCAAGTACAGACTGTAAGTGAACCTTCATTTTATGACGATTGATAGAGGAAGATTCAAATTTTTGTATAGAGATACCAATCGTACAGATTACGCGCGCGCGCGCGCGCGCGCGTGTGTGTGTGTGTGTGTGTGCACCAACCGCCAAAAGTTTTCATTTCGAGTCCAAATGACCCGTTGTTGCAGTCGGGGGTTAATATCGTGTCATTGAATTAAGTTTATAAGGCTTTCTCACATACTCGCGTATTTTTCACGTCGTCATATACGTGATTGTGCGGAAAAAGGATGAGCCAGAATCCGGCCGTAGGGTCGTAGGAGATACGACGGCACCCCGTATCGTTATCCCCGGCAGGGGAGAGGGGAGG
>NW_017305779.1:5644093-5645577 GCF_001594115.1 Trachymyrmex septentrionalis | reverse complement strand
ACCCCCCCCCTCCCCCTCCCCCCCTCTCTCTCTCTCTCTTTCTCTCGCTCCTGTCTCAGTTCTATTTATTATGCATCCTCCACATTCGTCGATGGAAAATCTTGTCTAAATTGATTTCCAAACATTTCTTTACTCGTTCTTCACTCGTGAATTATCGGAGAGATTACGATACGTGATTAAGTTTGTTAAAACAATAAGTTGATCTTGAAGGCGAAACAGTATTACGAGATACATTAGAAACACAGTGGTATCACAACCACCGACCAATAACAAATTTCTTAATATAGAATTACCTGATCTTCCCAAATGTACGATTGAGTTATATACTATATTCGAAAGCAGAATCGGACGGTGCCGTTTCGAAGAACAAAGAAAACGACGCTGGTAACGGTGAGGAGGAATCAATGCTGCGGGATCAAAGAAAGAAAAGACTGTAAAATTCAGGAAGGAACATTAGGGAGAAAGGGTAGTGTCGGTTCACCGATCCCCTTGGGTGCTGGCTCGAATTAGGGGTGAGCCTAACGGGAAGAGCTGTGTTTATTGACACAGGAAGTGATTGCTGCGCCCATGACGAGAGCAGGTCGAGGGGTGAAGGAATCGCGCAACGGCGCGGCGCGGCGCGGCGCGGCGCCATACCCTACGACACGAAGGGCGAAGGGAGTGTCTCGGAAGGTTCGACCCTTGGTTGACGTATTTGCACCGTAATCCCATGATAAATTGCCAAAAGGCCGCGCCGGCACGAGCGGTACGGTATAAGCTCTATTAATTTTGCGTTATAAACTCGACTATCGCGACTCGCTTACTCGCTTGCGTCCGTTCCCCGTGCGTTTGAGCTCGTATTATAGAGACGTAAAGTTTCTCCGTCGTTTCGATACATCCATTTATTGCACGTCCGTTGTAAGTGAAATTGTACGATTTTGTTTAGTCAGCAACGGAACAGAGCCAGTAAAAAAAAGAAGATAAAATGTAAATGAGACACTAATTTTCTTTATTATATCTCCTTGATACATTTAATAGAAAGAGTAATTTGTTCAACTCAAAAATTCAGTTCAATACAAATTTAAAAATAATTTTATTAGACCATCAAAATAATTATAGTAGGACGCTCGAACATTGACGTGACAATAATGTAAAAAGTTTTAACATTTTAGTGCAACCAGTTTACATCATTATTTTAATAGTCCAAACAAAATTATTTTTAGATCTATATATCTAGCCGAATTTTTAGATACTCCAGCGAAATCTTTTTTTCCTATACATACATATGGCATTTTAATTTGTTAGATTCGTCGAGCTTGACGACAATTGCATATCTTTTATCTCTTAAGTAGTTCCATCGTAATATTTTATATTTTACGTTTCTATAAGTATTTCCCGTGACGGCAACTAGATTGTGCGAATGATGTTTACGGTGTCGTTAAAATTTTTCTCGCTACGATCAGCGAAATGTCTCGCGTCTCGCGAGAATATATAAGCGTCTCGAC
>NW_017305779.1:5638312-5643993 GCF_001594115.1 Trachymyrmex septentrionalis | reverse complement strand
TCTCTCTCTCTCTCTCTCTCTCTCTCTCTCTCTCTCCCTCTTTCTCTCTCTCAGCAGTAAATCATCGCGAGAGTTATAAACCGTGTAGAAGGCATAGAATTAATTGCGCTTGCGCTACTTTCGCTGGTATCTGCATCGCCGCAAGATTTATGTCCTTTCGCGAGACCTACGGAAAACTGTTAGGAGGAAGTAAAATTTTAGTACCGACGTAAGAGTGCCGATTCCCCAGATTTACGATCTAGAGCGAGTTCACTGAGCAACGCGCACATTGCGTCGTCGATCGCAGATCCATAAGTGCCGTTGTCGATTTGCACTAATTAAATTTGTCGCCAAAGCTTCTACAAACTTGCAGTAACGTATCATCTGTCGAGGGAGGGAACAGTAAACCAATATTTCTAGCATCGCGACGCCGGTATGCGCAGATGAACAAATAGATACAGTATTGATGATCTCACGGTCTTCGAAACGATTTACTGTAGCAACCGGGTTCACCCGCGTGACGTCGCCCGACGCTTTCTAGTCAATGACCGAGACCGTTTTTAGGCCTGATACATCGACACAATTCCGATATATCAAATGGCACAGCGCCTCTCCCTTATCTACCTTAATGTCGATTAATTTATCAAGCCCTAGTCGAGATAAGCGAATTGGCTTCGTCCGTTCAGGTCGTGCGATACCGTCGCAAGACATTCGAAACGACGGTGTTTGCACGGTCAAGAAAAAAATAAAAGAGGAAAAGGAGAAAAACGATCAGAGGAGCAGAGTGAAATGATTTCGTGTTCGGACACGAAGAAGACATTCGCCAATGTTGCGCTTTGCATTTTGATCGAATAACGACGACCGTGGCACAAGACACGCTGTACATTTGTCATTCGCACCACTGTGATCGCTGATAAGCCCAGGCGAGACGAGAGTTAAAAGCCAGACGAGTGAGTTGAAACATGTTTTAACAACAATGAAATATTTTGTTTGTGTAACAAAAAAAATTTAATTGTTTCTGCAAAATAATTTCTCTGCTTTAAATAACAAAAATGTTTGTTAACATTAATTAACAAATTTAGTTTATATAAAATTACAGTTTTGTTCCGTACATTTTTCCCGAAAATTTTTGTTCGGTATATTTCTACCAAATTTTTGATGTACACAAATTAAAATTTTGGTTTATAGAACAAAACATTTTTCTTAATGTACTATACGAGTTCTAATTTTTTATAATTAATGTATCTCTTTTTATAAACTAATAAACTATATACATTTCGCAAACAAGAGCTCGTTATACGAAATTTTTTCCTTAATTAAAATGATTTATTTTTGTTTGAGACGTTTTATAATGAGTAGGAAATTATGTTAAATTTATTTAATATTCCTTATGAATTATTTACTTACGTCTAATTGTAAATTTTATTCACGTTTAAGCATAAGAGACCAGTGAATTGGAGGAAATACCAATTTATACCTAATATTTCTAAATGCATATTATTTAAAAAAAACTCTGCCCTTCTCATAAATTTGGCAAGTAGATTTAAAAGCAGTGCAAAAAAATATAAGAAACATCCTATTTAGATCAATTTAATATAAGAAAAATGAAATTTTGTCAACCAGTATATTATTTTCTTGCACACACACACACACGCGCGCGCGCGTGTATATGTATGTATATGTATATGTTTGTGTGTATGTGCGTGCGTGCGTGCGTGCGCGTGCGTGCGTGCGCGCGCGCGCGCGTGTGTGTGTGTGTGTGTGTGTGTGTGTGTGTGTGTACCTGCTATCATTCATAATAGTTGCAATAGAAGTAATAAAATATAAATTCACTCTGGTAAACGCAAGAGCAGTAAGAATGGATTTTCATATGAGTTTTATGACAGTTCTCTCTCATAACTTGACTCACTTTTTGCGACGGGTATACAATTAATGCCAAAGCATAAAAAACCTTTTTCAGGAAAGGGACGTGCTTGTAAAGCGGTTTTTTTTTTTGTTATACAAAGCGATTTCTTTCAATATCCATTCGATATTATATATACGTTGCCGAACGTATATATCATATAATATATAACATGTTATTGCTATTACTGAACGAGATGTTATTCAGTTGTGGATCTTAAAAGCAAACGTACGCAGCAATGTATATCATTGCGTGAATATTGCAGCCAGGTGGTTTTCAACTGATTTTTGCGTGCCCTCTGCTCCGTGGAAGTACTGATAATTATAATTGGCGCGAAAGCACGTAACGTTCACGTTGTGCCGTTGCACCGTCATGAATTGGAAGTCATTGCACGCTACTGTGCGCTCGTGATCGACGACAAAAAGGAATCTTCCCCTTCGTTCCCTTTTACTCCGATCTCAACCGATTTGTATTAATGAAACCGGAAAAAGCGCATTGCAAAAAAAAAAATGTAAGCGCGAAGGGATCGCTCAAATTAAATTGTATCTCGAAAGGATCAGCGATACCTGACGGAAGCTTGTTTGTGGCCGGTGATTTCTCATGTCTCGAGAGCCAATTATCTCACTTTGTAATTAACAAGCCATTCAGTTTACATTTCTCGTGCTATTGAAATGGAAATTTTACAAATGTCGAAATACGTAGCCTTCACATCTGATAAATATTTCTTCAGCTGCAATCCCTTTGACGGACTTGTAATTAAATCGCGAAATTCGATAACATTGGAAATATTATATTTATATATTTTTTTTTTCTATCGGAATCACATGTTAATTTCCAGCCAGTTACTGTTGTTCCCCATTTTTCTTTTTTCACCGAGCTAATACTTCATAATTAACAGGTTTATCGCGATTTAACTCGCCCTAGCGCGATCCTGTTATGTTCCGTGCCGCGCGTTTTCGCGTGCATGTCTTTTCACCTGTACGATAGATAAGCGATCGCGAGGTTAATAGTGCACGCGCAAACCTATTCCTTTCTCCGCGCGCACAAAACCTCGACAACACGTCGATTATATTATATATCCTCGGGAAAGATAATATCCCTGTCGAGGCGTGCTGGATCGAAGGCAGGAATGTAGCAGACCCAGGGGCTTACATCTTTTTCCGCGGTTCGACGCATAAATAAACGCCGTCGGACAGTTTCGGGGCCCGTTTCTACGAGGTGGGGAGGGGGAGGGCCCACCTAGGCGCCGCTCTTTTGTCTTAGCTAATAGAACACGCGTTCCTGCGCGTCCCTTTCGTAAAAATGCCCGAAATGTCCAGTCGTATAATACTCGCTCGATCGGCCTTTCCTTCTCGTTTCCCTTTCTTGTCGTCTGCCTCTCTCTCTCTCTCTCCTCTCTTTCTCTCTTTCTTCCCGGGATATACCATCCTCTGTCTCCTTCTTTCTCGTTGGAGGTCATGTTTTTTCTTTTTTATGGTCGTCTTTCCTTCTCAACTCCGTTACGCCTGCCGATTTCCGCGGTGAGCCGAAGAAATCGTCCGTGATCTCCGGCCGGCTATTAATTGCTCCAAGGCCATTCGAAAAGTGTTTGCGAAAGCGGAACGTTAATTAATTTATGAAAAAAAGACGAGGAGGCGTTGAAAATAAATACCCTTTGACTCCCAATGCGCATCCGTGCGATTTTGCAAATTCATCATCGATCCAAGCCACGGCTTAAACGCGGATTCAGATCAACCGCGTCATGCCGGATATGTAAAGGGAATTCATAAACGTAGCGCAACGGTATAAACGGAAGACTTTGAATTGAATAAAAAATTCAACGCTGCGTTCTCTAAAAAGCGAGAACGGCACCATCGATATTCCATTGATGCCCGGTAAAACGCCGCTCGAAGGTCCAATCGTTAAAAGTTCCCTTTACGACGAATCCTCTTTAATTAGTCACTCTTGAAAGGAACTGACGCCGGCTACATAAGAATCGGAATCCACAGCGGCGTTCACGCGGATTCCCGTCCTTAACGAGAGGAATGCAGCCAGTTAGAGGAGTGTATCTCTTCGTCGAGATTATTAATTTCTGTTCCCGTGGTCGAAACAGCTCTCCCAAGAGGCTACGGAGAGAATTGGATCGACGGCTCTCCTCCTCGAGAGTGCGACGACGAGGAAGATAGCGTTAGGCCGTTACCACAGGATAATGAACGAAAGGCAAAGGGACGAAGGAGGAGGAGGAGAGAGAGAGAGAGAGAGAGAGAGAGAGAGATCAGGCTGAATAGGAAAAGAAGAGAGGGCGAAGTTCGGGGAAAGAGGCAAGGAGAAATCCTGGCGCCACTCTTGGCATACCGTTCACTCGCTTCGTTCGCTTCGACATGGGCTCGGGATGATCTCTTCTCCCTCGTTCCTTCGCGCGCGCGTTCTCATCCTGCATTTCGATCCCACACTGATACCGCCGGTTTCATCCGAGTGCGCCTAACTTATTGTCTTATTATTGGACCACCTAGAGAACGAAGACAGAGCTCGATCGCCGTGCCACGCCGCCAGCGCCGGCCACTTTTCCCGCCGCTTCGGAATCGACCGTGATTCGCGAAAAAGCCGCGCGTATAAAGCACATGGAGGTACGGCGTGTCACTTGTGTGCCACATCTTATCAATCACATCGCTGACAAGCAAATGAAATGGAACACTGCTTAAAATTCTCGTTCATTCTGTTCAATCGATGTTGATAATTCCTCCAACGTAGAGAAAATTAAATAATGTTATGAGCGCGCGATATTGTTGAACATCTTCTTCAGAACATCATCGATAAATGACGGTCCGCGGTTCAGTCGATGATATCTACATTGTGATACTCTCGGTGTTTTCCAATAATGTACGTACACGGATGACACACAGTAGGTCTGTTCGCGTTACTTATACTTTTTATACTCAGAATCTTTGTTTCCTCCCTTTTCAATGCTCAATTATACAATATATCTATCTCATTTTAAGTGCAAAAATATTAGATGTAGTAAAAAGTCATCGCGTATTTTTTAGCTCAAAGTTGTATATACAATATCTTCGTCAATAATGAATGAAATTCAAATTTAAAAAAAGGGTTTTAAAGCTTGAAATCTCTACTTTTAAAAGCTTATCACATTTTTTAAGTTTATATGAGTTTGATAATTTTTACATACCAAAAACTACGAGCTGAAAAAGACGAAAAATTTTCTTCTCACTTTGTGGATTTGTAACGTGTCCAAAACGAATTTGAGAAAATTTTCGATTACCTATCGTGAAAGCTTGATACTTTCCCTACAAAATCGTTTTTTTTTAATATTCCTACGACTTTTGATTACTGAGTTATCGCGGATTAAATAAAAGAATTATTTTGACTTTAATTGCTCATAACTCCATTAAAAATTGTCGTATCGTATAATTTAAAAAAGAGATTTTTAAAGCTGAAACTTTACTCTATCAAGATATATTGATATTGTTGGTAAGAAAGTAATTGCGGTTTTTACTGATAGATGTCTTTTAAAAAAACGCGATGACTTTTTACTTAACCTAATATTTAGGAATTTTAAGCAACGCGAACGGACATAGTGAATCATTATATCCTTGTTGTTTGTCAATGTTAAACAAAGATGAAACGATCGCTGTGTTACACAGTGTTGTTTGTTAGAAAGCTCCCTATGTTTTGTGAGTCGATCGATCGATTTCAAAATTGTCATTCGGAGACCGAACATGGCATACCGAGGTCAGAATCCTTCATTTTTTGGAGACAGGCTACACGCCATGCCGCGACGCGGCGGTATCGAATCGAAGTCGCG
>NW_017305779.1:5626192-5638212 GCF_001594115.1 Trachymyrmex septentrionalis | reverse complement strand
TTTTTTGGAGACAGGCTACACGCCATGCCGCGACGCGGCGGTATCGAAGTCGCGGCGCGGAGATTCCTCCAAATGTACAGTCAGAACAGCCGGAGAATAGTACAGATTCCACGACGTCCTGCCGGAGAGAGGAGATTCGGTGATTTGCCGATACGACACGATGGACAAGCATCGGCGCTTGTAACACGGACTTGTAACCGGAATCCCGACCGTTCGTTGTGCCGATAAACACTTCAGCGGTGGGACGTCCGGACTGACAATCGAAGTTACGCTGATGAACTCCGAGAGAAGGTAATGAGAGAGCAACCGGTTCGCTCGTAAGAGAGCGAAATAGTTGCCGTTTTTCCTCGAAAATCGCGTAATGGATTCCGAATATAATCTGCGGATATCATGAGAGAAAAAGAATCGAGTATCGCACGTAAAAATTTATAGACGTATTTGATAACAAAGAATTCGAGACAGTTGATGTTCGATCAGCGACGCTTGGTAATACTTTATTAATGTTTTATCTATAAGTGAATTAGAATACCGTGTAGAGTTATAGGATATCGAAATTTTTTTTTACAAAGAATTTGGAAGAAAAGTAAATATAATTTATGTGAATAAAAAGTATATAAATATAATATATATATATATATATATGTATATATAAACACATATATTATATATAAATATATATATATCTATGTATATATGAAATATATATAAATATATTTATGTATATGTGAAATAAATATATGCATATTTGAAATATACATATATGTGAGTTGTCCTCAAATCAAATATTAAAACTTTTAGAGGTAGGTGATCGATAAATTAAGAAATCCTTTAGAGATTTGTTCGATTTTATTTTATTTTTTAGAAAATCACAAAATACAATAAATAATATATAAGTAATAATAATAATAAGTAATAAATAAGCAAAAAACGGAAACTTTTGTTTGACATGACTTCTTTGAAATAAAATATATTGCCTCGATAAAAGAATTTGGATAAAAAATGTTTTATTTTTTGCGATTTTTTCCAAAACGAAGTAAATGAACAAATCTCTATAAAGGATTTTCTTTCGAGTTTATCAATTCGCTACTCTCCTTTTGATATTTAATTTAGCAACACCATGTATTTGTGTGTGTGTGTGTGTGTGTGTGTTTCATATATATGAAATTAATATTTATAATTAATAGTTTTATATTTCATAAATAATATGAAAGATATTTACTACAACAAAATATTAATGCATGATTCATGTTTTGTAGAAAGAAATTTGTGACGATGTCATTTATTAATGCGATAATAGTGCCATTAGATGTGCTAAGACGTTACAAAGCACAATCCACAACTCTATTGTCGACTGACCGTGCCAATGGCTTATGTTTGTTAGAAATGCAAACACTCAACTAGAACAACAAGGCAACAATGGCAAAGGGTCTGACTCGACCAGGTCTGCAATCATTGACGGCAGGCGACGTCCCTGGGCAGTTGGAGGAAGGTTTGGCGACACGTTAATGAGATTGAAACAAAAGAATCCTTCGATTCGAAGATAAGCCCCCCGTGGAGTATAGGAACTCCGGGGGGTTGGTGGCGCCATAAGCTGTCATCACGTGCCAAACGCTAAGCTATCCAGGTAGAATCGGAACCACCCCCGGTCTATTTCAATCCCAGCTACTCTCTTTCCCTGGAGATGCATCTCAGCGTATCAAAAATTCTTTTCGGCTATCTCCTTTGCTTCTCTCGAGATTACATGTTAGATAAACTATAATGTTCGCCGTTAAAACTCCTGCCGTTAAACCTAACCCATTTCATAGATTTATTCTAAATATTAATTATCTCACAAATAGTCTTGTACCGTAACGAATTTTCGTTACGGTATTCGATTTATAATTCTAAAGGATTTTGATAGTTAAACTTCCGTAACAAAATTTATTATTCCAGTAAAATACTTTATGAAATTCATATATATATATATATATATATATATACGCTCTATATGCTCTATCTTTTATCGATGCTTTTATCCACCTAACATTTCGCCCCGAGAAACAAACGAGATTCGTCAAAAGTCGAGAGAGGCTGGAGTAAATCGACCTCGATTACCGTCGTCCATGAAGTTGATACGCTCGAGGGTGACCAACGAAACGCGTACCGTTAGCGCCAGGGAGAACAAAGATAACAACGTTAACCGCACTGTATGAAAGCAACAGAGACCGACTTGAATGCGAGGTAGGCAGGCGAGAGAGGACGGCAGGGGAAATGAAACACGCGTGGCGGCTACGTGTGGTTACGCCTACCCTGAAATCTACGAAAATTACCAAGTTTCCATGGTGGTATCGTGCGTAAGAGCCATCGGACGAACGCATGCGCCGCTTAGGCGATCTGGTTAAGACATCTACCAGGCGTTCCGCGTTCTACGGCCCAACTATTGTCCGCCGATCGACCGCGTACGGGCTGGTCTAATCGGGACAATAGTTGCCCGGCCATATGGTATGTGCCGGACCACACACGCCGGCGCCATACCCACACCGAAAGAAAGGGTAAACATACGAGCGGCGGCCGATGTAAACGTATCTCAAACACCAGCCTACGTGGAAACGATAAATAAACTATAACTAACCGCCCTCCGCGAGCCGGTGACAGGTGAATGGTGAGTCTTCTTGTTAGCTCCAGAAAGAGAGAGAGAGAGAGAGAGAGAGAGAGAGAGAGAGAGAGAGAGAGAGAGAGAGAGACAACGGACCTCCTCTCTCGGATGGTAGAACGCCTATTCTCTCTCTTTCTTTCTGGAACTCTCAAACGTCGTGGTTAGTCGTTGCTGCCTACGAGAGAAGTCGCTGGCTTCTTTCTCTTAACAGTCCTACGCGTAGTTGGGATATTGCGCTTGAGCGTCAGGATTATCGATGTAAGTAACGGAGAATAAAGCGAGCAACCTCTTTGCGATCAGCACCGACGCGATCAATCGGCGCGATCAATCATCGTAGATTTCGCCGTTAGGCGGCGGAATGACGGTACATACGTGTCCAGCGAGAGAATCGCGTTTTCTGATAGTCATAGTAGTTTTTATTGGATCACCGTGTTTGGTCTTGTGGACGGTTTTAGTGTGTAGGGCTCCATTGTAACATGTTACATTTTTTTTTTGTGCGTTTATATCAATCTCTATTTCTGGAATAATAAACCGTTTATTATTCCAGAAATAGAGATTGATACAAACGCACAAAAAAAAAAAAAAATGTAACAGTAGATACAGATGGCAATCGTTAGCAAACGAAATTTGGTTTTTATTGTTACGTAACGCATTAATAAATATTTCGCGAACGTTTCGACTTTACGTCATGACATAAAAGTAAAGGAAGAAGTTCGAGCGAAGGAGAAGTCCGGGCATCCTTAGAAAAGCCTAATTTTAAGCAAATTTAGGAACTATTCTTTACGAAATTGGTTAAGCGTGTCGTTCTACCTGATCGGACGGACCCTCGCCACGCCTCTCCAATATTTTCCAACATTGTGGCGATACAACTCAGGTACGATTGGATCATTGTCGACAGTGAGTCTCTTCGGCCCTCCGTACCAATTGGATTAAACGTATCCATTACTATTGTAGCTCCAAACAGTTCTCCTACGACTCTTATTCGAGATGCCGGGGACTTGTTATTCAGATTTCATCAAATGTCACTCATTTTTTTCTCTACACCGAGCACAATACCCTCTCCTCGGCCAGATTATCCGCATAACTTTTCAGGGTGGAATTAGGCAATCTCAAACGATCCAGTTCGAGCCGTGTTGTTTGATTTTCGCCGCTAGAAGAAGACATGTAGGCAAAACGAAGGCCGAAACGAAGGACATCTTCCTTCTTTTCCGGCCTCTGTTTTCAAACTTGTCCAATTTCCGGCTCGTTGGAGCACTACGTCGGACATTTTCGGAACGTCGAAACAAAACGACGATCCCTCTATCGGACTTGGCGTGGCGCTCCGAAATTATTCGGCCTGCCGTCCCTGAAAAGTTCACTGCAGCATGACCGACGATGGCGAAATAAGGATCTTTGTTAAGGATTGAGAGAAAGCCTTGCAGAAAATTCATGCATGGACTCGCAAAGAATGAAGGTGACGGAATCTTGTTTCTCCGATATGCCGAAATTTGCATTACTATATTTGCTAATTCAATTCTATTTTCGGCATAATTACAAGTCGCACCAATTTTTATGGCAATTAATAAATTTTATTATAACTTTTTTTGCAAACGACGTGCACTTTCGCATTGGTCAGGTTACCAGATAATCCATGAGGTGGTAGATGCTCAAGCACGTTCTTTATCACGGGATGCTCTTCGCGCAATATCGGCCCGCCAGGCCGATTAGCTATAAAGAAGCACCACACGCGGCGCGGCGGTGCAGTGTAATCATTACGAATGAGAGCGAGCGGGCGGAGGAGGTAAAAGAGAACGAAAGAAAAAAAGGGGATGGGAGAGAAAGTCGGAAGGCGAATGAAGGAAAGAGAAACGGAAGGGACATCAAAGGGGAACTGTCGTTCGCCGACATTCAGACGATTCGCGGAGTGATGTGCGCGTGTACGCGACCGGAGAGAGAAACGTCTCGCAACTACAGAGAGCGATATTTCGGAGCGGAGGTCACGCGATTACGCGGGTCGAAGATTCGTCTAGTCGGAAAAGCGGTACGATGCTCTTGACGTATAATAAAAATAGAAATGCGTAAACCTCGCCTTAGGCCGAGGGAAGCGCATCGAGAGTGGACTCCTTTGTACGTGAGAAATTAAGCCTGAAATGCCGAGTAGAAATACTCTGCAACCGCGCGAGAGAGGGTATGTATAAATGTCTTTCTTTTCCGCTCGGATCATCCGGTTAAACAGATCCCTTCTCTCGATCACGTACGTTACTTGCTCGCCTGCTTCTCGGCGTCTTCTTTTCTTCCGTGTTTTTTGTTATCAACCGTCCGCAAAATAGTTTCTAGGACTGTTTAGGATCGAGCGCATGCTCCTTGTGTTCTCGTATTAGGTGTCCTCCGGCGTATCTCTCTCTGGTGTAGCGAGGCGTGCGAGGATCAGCCGCCTGATCTGGGACCTTGTCGAAAGGATACGACGGTTGGTTGCGGGTCCAGTTACGCGAGTTATCCTTTAATTTGCCTTAGTCGAAATGCTTCGAGATTAAGCGTCGCTTTGACTGACAACACTTGATCTTATAAATTATAAATGTTTACATGTGGTTTTTTTTTTTTTTACAAAAGCAACTTTGCAATTCCGTACTTTATGTAAGTTTGTAAATTCATTCAGGAAGCTCGCAACTTATCGCAACGATAGATGAGGACGTATATAATATTGAGATGAGATTACGTAAACAATTAATTAATAGAAAAAAGGGAAGAGATAAAGAGATAGACAGATAGAGTATTTATTACGGTTCTAGGGTGAACCATCTAAGAACTTTACAAATACAACTTAATAATAACGAAGAGAAAATAAAGTGTAATAGTATAACAAAATAATAAAGGAGCCAAAACAAAACTAATATAAGCAAAATGAAAAAAAAAAAAGAAAAATAAATAATGTAACAAGAAAAAGTAATCAAAAGGAGAGAAGAATATAACAAATAAGACTAATACAATTATAAGTTAATATATTTTGCATAACATAATTATAATTATATTATAATTATAATTGCGTACCGCAAGATTTTATGTTTGTCTCTATTAGTGTGCCCTATATTGAAGCTAAGAACGTTGTATTATGAGTGTACATTGAAATAAATACAATTCAAATAATTACTTATGTAATATTAACTTAAACAATTAGCTTAAATTTATTATCTGTTTTAATAATAAACTACATATATGTTAAAATGAGTCAAATAAGGACAGGCACACAAATTGTGGTCACAAATAAGGCCATTGTCGCTTGGAGGACTCACTAATAGAGACAGAAAAATATGTTTTTTATTTTTATCAAAAACATTATAAAGCATTGACATTTTTTAGGTTAGATAAATATTATTAGAAAAAGAAATAGTCGAAAAACCGATTTCAAGCAGATAAAATTAAATACAATATTTAATAATTAATTGAATAACAAGCAAATTGGCTTGAAAATACATTAATAGGGACAGTTACTCTATATGAGATAGATAAAGGCAGAAATAGATGCAAAGAGAGAGGAGAGGGAAAGAAGAGACAGAGAGCCGGAAAGGGTTGCCAGGTCGAAATCGGCGGAACATAAAAGAGAACCGGGACTCAACACGGGCAGCGAATGAAATGCACGTCTTGTGCTTTTTACATAGAGCCCGGCCGACGACATCTTCGGCGGGGGACCCAAAAACGAAGGAAGGAGAAAGACAGACGGAACGCGAGGGGACCCAGGAGGACCCGGATAACGACAGAGGTGGGAGAAGGAGGGCGATACTTTCGAGAGCAGGAACACCCCGGAGATCCCAGATCGAGTTAAGATAATTGCTCGTTTGTTTAAACATTTGACCGACCGCTCGAGAACAGCCCATAGCTTTTTGCTCCCTTTTCGCCGCGCTCCGCGGCTTCCATACATGTATACGTAAGTGTGGCACTCACACGCGCACCATTCCTTTCTTCGTGTTTCGCTTTCTTCCATGCTGTTCGCCCATGTCTGCGAATTCAGGTCCATAACGCCTATTAGGGAATCAAAAGATGCAAATCTTTTCACTAACACCTTGACTCGCGCGAATAGAGAGATGATAAATGTGATTTTTTTCATACGGATCGCGTGTTTTTTTTTTTTTTTTTTTTCCCCCTATATAGATATCGTTTCCTCGTTGACGGTAAATATGTGAAAGATACGGTTAATTGCGTATCTAATGCAACAACATTTCTCAATGTGACTTTTAACGAGACGCTGCAAACGCTTTCTTATAACGAACAGCGTCTCGCTGTTTAAAAGTTACGGCTCCAGGGAATTACGGTGCGATTCAAAATTGTTTGGGTTACGAGTCTTTCGCTACGGAAAATGCATTCGTACGTACAAATCCGTAATGAAACGGCTGAGAGTGACAGAAACGTTGATGGGGAGTTGTTTTCATGCGTCGGAATAAAGTCGGTTGGATGCTTCCGGCGAGCTTTGCGGGTGACACCGTGCATAGCGACTATTCGCGAACTCTCGACGTTGTTACACACCCTGCGTCTTATAATCGATAACGGTAGTTCGCGAATAATTATTAAATTATTAAATATATTATTGTTGAACGTTTATTGTTTACATTAATTAAAATCATTATTAGTATCTAATAATTTAATTATATATTTTAGTTTTTTTTTTTTTTTTTTTCCTACAGATTTCTCTCAAAACAGTGCGAAGAAATAATTTCGCTTGTCGCGTTATCCGTTTTGCCGTGATAAAATCATAAAGATGCAAAAGACATCTAACTGTCGCCACCGTTTTTCACCGCGGAAATATTGCATTGGCAAGACGATATTAGAAATCGAACGCGATAGCGAATCGAGCTTTGTGTGTATTCCGCTATTTGTCCTTCAATTCTCCGCAGTCCGCGAGCGAGCACCGCCGCAAACGTGCGCGTCGATATTTACCCACGATACAATGACTTTGGGGTAAGCAGCTATCGACCGATCAAGTGAAGTCAGCGCCGATATTATGTTCCGCGACGTGATATTTCAGGAAAACCGTTGAAACCGTGTCACGCGATATATTTCAAGCGATATTTATAAATATGAAGAAAAAAGGATCGATGTGACGCGCTTTATTCTAAAGCTCTAAATCTTACCTAAAAACGTATCGCGATTGATAACCGTTATCGTATTATCGTCACCCATAGATACCACTTTTCTCGTTACTCTGATATAATAAAAATAACTCGTCGTATAATTAAAGGTCAAGATCACCGAGACGCGTAAGAGCGCCAGCTCCCATCAATCCTCGCGATCCTGTCTCGCGACCTTTCTCGCACGGAAAAATATTTGGCGCGTAAAAAGCGTAGCGAGAGTCGAATTATTACTCCTTCCGCGACGTCTCCTTGCCGCGAAAACCCGAGTGTCCTCCACGCTCTGATAAGTCCCCCTCTCGACTCTTACGATCCCGAGTCGTGATCGCCGTTGGATTCCTCCTTCGCTCGCTCACTCCTTGTGTAACTGCGGTCTCGTTCGCGACATTAAGGGAGTGGGCTACCAGGGGGTGATAGATGACGGGAAAGGCGCCTCAGAGGGACGCCTAGCATCTTCCATTCCGAGGATCGGAGAGTGCTACGGTCTGGTTCGACACACATAAACACGAGGGAAAACGTGATATTTTACCCCTCAAAGGGGGAACGTCTTTATAGATACGTACATGGGTTACGCATCGATCTCTACGCGCGAGGGATGTAATCCACGCGATCGAGAAAGAGAGAAAGAGAGAGGGGGGGGGAGGGGAGGATGAAGAGAAAGAAAAAGTAGTGAAAAGTTCTGTCCGACCAATTTGCTTAGCGAATATCGCCGATGGTCGTAAATCGGGTAGCGCCGTGTAGGTCGACTTTCTCTCGGCGATAATAACGTTGCCGTTGTATTACGTACTATGAATTACGCCTCTTTTTATACACGTGCGCAGTATTCCGTATTAATTCCGGAGATAGATTATATATCGCTTCCGATGTGAATCTAAATAATAGTAAAGCCTTGTCCGCGATATTAGAAAACGGTACACGATCTCGATTAGAGAGAGAGAGAGAGAGAGAGAGAGAGAGAGAGAGAGAGAGAGCTAGAATCGCATTGGCCAATTCTTTCTTTTCGAAGTCTTCGATCGATTTCTAGCGTCGTGGGACACAAGGTTCCGGAAAAGTCTCGAGATCGTATCAGCGACGGCGACGCGATTATTTCGAGCGACGCTCGTATCTAACGCCTGGTTTTCCATCGCGTACGCACGCGGCGCATAGTTATACGCACGGCCGATAGCGACGCAGTTATGCATGCGGGTGTATTTTATGCTCGCGAACACACGCCGAACTACACAAGCCGCGCTTGCCGCTTTTTCCGGGGAGAGAGAGAGAGAGAGAGAGAGAGGGAGAGAGGGAGAGAGAGAGAGAGAGCCGATCTCTCACATAACTCGGCGATTCAATAACGGCCGTGTCGCCTACAGGACAATGCATTCGCATCGGTTAGGTGCGCATGGTGACTACCTCTAATGGTGAGCTAGGTTGGACCCGGTCATGTAACGTATAGCGACGTATAACTTCGTACACGTTAGAATATACTCGGCGTACATATTGTATCCACGCTGTTTCGCCACGCGCGCTTTGCTTGCGAGAGAGACAGCCAGCGGGCGCGCGTAGTGTTGATCTACCGTCGTATATCGATTACAAGCATTTTTAAGATGCAGCCGGTTTCTCCGCTCTGTTAGATTACTTAGACTACGTTCGATTGGCGAGCCATCCCGATCGAAGTGAAGCATCATCTACTAAAATACTTTGAGGAAGATCGGAAATCCTCTCTCAGTGTATTTCTGTATTCTTTAAATTTCTCAAAGAGATCAATGGCACTCGGAATAAATATTTCATTCGATCGTTCTACTTCTTTTGGAGCGCCGCACGTCGAACTATATTCATATGTCCGCGATGAAATCGACATGTGGTGTATATCCAACAAAAAAACTTTGGTACGAGTTCAAATCTATAGAAGCCATTAAGCTCGGGAAGATGTTAACCTGTACTCCTCGCAAACGCGTGTACACGCAAAGGATATCTATAACCGCGGGCGAGATCTATAACCGCGTGATTGTAAAAAGTAAAAAGGGAAAGTACGACTGCACCGAGAATCTTGAATTTCAAACTTTCCAAATCTACGCGGAGGAGCTTCACGTGTACACAAAGAACGTTCTATAAAAAGCCCTCCACTCGTTTTTCCGAGGGGAAACTTTTGCCTTCTACGAAGGCACGATAGGGTTATTAGACAACTCTTTGTACAAAATAGCGCGCCACGCCGTATTGATTCGCGACAACGACGACGACGACGACGACGACGACGACGACGACGACGACATTCGCGGTTTTACGACACGGGCGCGCTTTCCGTTGCGCGTCCTTACTTTAAACGACTATTACGTTCGACGTTAAAACAAATGTACGGGCGCACCGTAATCGATACTCAACGGCTACTTAAATCCGAACACGAAACCTCGATCTCTACGGCTCTACCATGTAAATACGACTCCGCGGATTCGGGATAGCTTTTCACTCGAATGCTATCAAGCGCAGTCACGACAACCCGTATCACGAATGGCTCACCGCAGACAGCCGAGCCATTTACCCGCGAGTATCGTCTAGGCGGATGATTACCAAAGTATACTTTATTTCGCAGATAGTTTTGACCCGTATTCAGGACGCCTTAACAAAGTTTCAGATTTCTGAAACGTCGATGGATCGATACGCATTTTTTTTTAGGGACGAGTTCTGACCCGTATTCAGGACGCCTTCACCAAGTTGCGGATTTCTGAAGAATTCGAACGCTTGAAAATTAATTTGTCTCGTAGAATTCGAGAAAATAATTAACGCTGTAATTAATATCCCCCTTCTTCTCAACAGATACGCCTAGTGCTTCCAACACGTCGGTTGGTTCTAAGTAAGGAGAAGATATCGCTAACTCCGATATTATCGCGAGTGTATCGCATGCTTGCTGCCCGTTCATTATTATCGCGTCTCACGACGCAGCTAATCGGTCGCGATCGCGAACGTGTCCGCGCGGATTAACGGGGTGCTCGCCTGTCGTTGCACCCGTTATTGTTTAATACGGCGAGAATAGGGGAGTGGTATCATAAAGAATCCGAGAGACAACACAGTCATTATTCACGTATGAGCACGGAATACTCTGTCTGTACTACGGCTATAATTCGCCGAGGTTGCGTTACACACACAATATGCACGGCTACTTAACGTCGAGTCCAGGAGCCTCGATCCGCGATTTGCGCGCTCCTGCTCGAGCGAGACTATCGCGGATGTAAATTCCTAGTCGATGAAAGTCGAGCATGGCAATCGGGATACTTGAAACTATCGCTTCCAGCTGTGCCCCAACGGAGGCACATTTCAAAGAAACACTCGTTAGCGGTTATACTGCTATTGTTTCGTCAATGCGAAATCGAAGAGATCTGTCCAACGACGATAAACTCCACAGATGATGGCGGTAATTCATCTTTGTGATAATTTAAACGGACAATAGGAGGTACCTGCGCGAATAATGATGTGGAATTATTGAATCTCATGCTGCATTATATATATTACATAATATATACTTGATACTCGTTAGATGTGTGTAATTATTTTTTTTTTTTTAATGTTCACGTCTATTTTTATCTAGTTCGAAAGAAAAAAATAATTCATACCTTTTATATCTTAAAATAATTTTCGTCACTTGTAACATATTAGTAGCGACCCACGCATCGCCGAATGATTAATCGATTTAGACGCCCCTTATAAACTTTATATAAAAATTCCATCTCGCCGTGATAGAGACATATAGCTGACGCTTTTACTTTCGTTTACCTGTCCTCTATCATCCTCTCGTCTCTCCAATCTCGTCATTTCCAATCTGCAAAGACAGTTCCCGGAACTGTCGTACTTCGAAATCGCTTCCACGGAAGATTCTTTTCGATCTTAAGGATCAATTCTGCCGAGCGAATCGGGAATTATTCGAAACCGCTGGCAGTACGTAGAAATCGACTACGTCGAGGCGATGCAATTTCGCAAGCACGTTTGACGTAGTCGGGAGTTCGTTTTCCAATGCCAAGTTTTCGGGTTTCAGGATTTCATCGAATAAATGTCCACCCCCGGACTCCGATGCGAGCGAAGAGCAAACATGTCATTTTAATAAATGCAAGTCGAGTACAAAAGGGAGAAAAATCGACGTCGCCGAAGTCGAAACCCACTTAGCGCATTTTATCCGTGTATCGGCGAATAGATGGACTGCACATCAGTTCTATATAATAAAACGTATTATTTTCTCTTTGTCTCTTTCTATCGCGATTTTGTAATCTCTATTTTGTACCTGATCCGTATTTTTTTCTTTCGCAACACGCGAACTTCCT
>NW_017305779.1:5618251-5626092 GCF_001594115.1 Trachymyrmex septentrionalis | reverse complement strand
TCGTACTTCGAAATCGCTTCCACGGAAGATTCTTTTCGATCTTAAGGATCAATTCTGCCGAGCGAATCGGGAATTATTCGAAACCGCTGGCAGTACGTAGAAATCGACTACGTCGAGGCGATGCAATTTCGCAAGCACGTTTGACGTAGTCGGGAGTTCGTTTTCCAATGCCAAGTTTTCGGGTTTCAGGATTTCATCGAATAAATGTCCACCCCCGGACTCCGATGCGAGCGAAGAGCAAACATGTCATTTTAATAAATGCAAGTCGAGTACAAAAGGGAGAAAAATCGACGTCGCCGAAGTCGAAACCCACTTAGCGCATTTTATCCGTGTATCGGCGAATAGATGGACTGCACATCAGTTCTATATAATAAAACGTATTATTTTCTCTTCGTCTCTTTCTATCGCGATTTTGTAATCTCTATTTTGTACCTGGTCCGTATTTTTTTCTTCCGCAACACGCGAACGATTCCGCTCTCCGAATTGTTCACCTATCCGCGAAAAATGGATGACAGAATTGGGAACACGGTTCGTTTAACGATCGAAATAGTATATGAAAATTTCATATTCCTGGCCACTTGAGCCGTTCACCTTCCGGACGATCACCTCCGCTCAATATCCAATGTCCAATAAGGCTGCGTACGTGCCAGGACGCACACCAGCACGTAGGACACTCACACGAGGAAAGGCCTTCCTGGAGATACGCGTCGAAATCGTACGAGGATCCCACCCCCGGGATGACCATCCTTCCCTGGGCGCAGCATTTTGGGGCGTCTTTTGGCTGCCGTGCTCTCTCGTCTCATGCGCGCATACACATGTATACAACACGCGCGCGCATACACACACACACGCACACACACACACACACACACGCACACACACATTCTTACGTATATAAGGCGAGGTGGAGGTAGGGGTCTGCGAGATGGTGCGACGGTTAGGGGTTGCTGGTGTGTCCAGTCCACTCCAGTGGAGCCCAGGGCAGACCGTTCGATCAATAGAGGGTAGAAGCTACACGTTTCTAGGAGGTGGACACCCTGCTCTCTGCCGCCCCTCGCATGTGCCGTCGACGACGATCACACCGTGCCACCTTCCATACGATACCGCCGCCTCTTCGTCGTTCCTTATCTCTCGCAATTTTTTTGCCAATTCTCTCATCGAGCGTTTGCGAAGCGTATCGCTATCTGAAAGCGTTTCGCGCGACGTTTCTCAAGTGTAGCATATTTTTCTAGAAGGCATTTTTTTCGTTTCAATAAAGCTGCTCTCGTAGCCTTTCGAAAACCAGGAGGAGGAGGGAGGAGGGAGGGGGTTAAAATTTTATAACAAACTCGTTATTACTTTTGGACACTGCGTGTATGTACATATCCGGTGCCGTATCGGTGACGAGATGTTACATTTTTGCGGCGACGTAAACGGTAACGACGGTATGAAGAATCCGCGTTGGCGGAGTTTAAGGTCGTTGACCCCACGGCCAATCGAAAATTACGAGGCGCTTCGCTCGCGCGGCTCGTACTCGTCGGGTCTTGATCCAATTATCTCGTGTCCCTTGTCGGGATCAGCGTGCTACGCCATTGGTCTGCGTGGTCCAGACCGCCGGGCCGTTTGTTTTGTAAGTCTAATCGCAGAACAGTTCTCCGGTGGTCCTCCTCGGCTCCATCTACCGCTGCAGCGGGTCTCTCTCTTCGCGTCTCTCCTGTCTCTCTCTCTTCCCACTCGAACCCCGGGGCCCCTCACGCCTCTCGCTTCTTCGTCCTCGTGCGACGTCGGCCGACGCGGCTGCTATTTTATTTAAAAAAAAAAAAAAAAGAAAAAAACCGACCACCAAGCGCACTTTCGTTCGTTCGTCCGTTCGTTCGTTCTCGGTGCAAGCGAGGGGTTCGATTCTCTTCTGCGTATAGTGGCGCCATGGCTAACGCTCCTAACCGCGCGCGCGGGGGAGAAAAAAGAAATGGAGAAGAAGAAAAAGGTAGAGAGATAGAGAGAAAGAGAGAAAAGTGAAAAGCCAAGAGCTTCGTAGCTATGCTAGAGAGCTGAGAATACTGCGCTGCAACAAGCCCCGGGACAACCCTATTCACCCTCGCAACAGCACGCCATCATCGCCATAGGAGAAATCGTCGGCTTGATGACTCGCCGGCTGATTGCACGGAATTAGCGCGATATCGGACACCGGTGAATCGACTCGAAATCCAAAAGAGCGATCACATCACTTCCATACAGCTCCGGCTCAAATCAATTATCTCTTGCCTCTCTTATAGCACACATTGGACATTAAACATTCTTCTATAATATTCTCATTGCTCGCGCAATCGTGGGAACGATATATCTCTTTCATCGAGATGCGCGAGCGATTGCTGTAATAACGCGAAAGCCGTAGTAGCGCGAACGTAATCGCTCCGCTGAATTATTCCGAGCTCCATTATTTTAGGGAGTATAGCCTGTGTTCCCAAGGTAGAAAAAGCCCTGCTAAGGTTGAGACAATTTGCTTTTTTTCTACACTCTCGAAGCGGTCATATACGGTGCCTCTAATGACGTTGATTACCGTAGGATGATTAGATAATGGACAGATAAAAGAGAAATGTAATATTTCACTCTTGTACATCAAGTGTTTTCAGGTATTCAGAATTTAGTTGTTGTCTATTTTATGCTTTATGATATTATTGTTATAATATTAATACATATACATATATATATCATTATGATACGATTATTAATTTTATTGTTGAAAATTAATAGAAAATTTGGTTTATTTCACCATTATAATTACTACAATTGATCCTGCTTCTCTCACACTCTCTCTCTCTCTCTCTCTCACCTATATATGAGCAACAGTTCTAATAATTCCGAGAGAACAGTAACTCAGGAAAAGTACGAATTGTCGTGACTGCATCTCGTAAGAGATAGCATGGAGATTTCTCGGAGTGAAACTTCGCTCGTCCTACACATCACCTCCGCTATGAATGCTATGATGCTTTTTTTTCTCAAAGTGTCTGACGAGGTCTCGACCTTTGACCTCGCATTGGTTTCCTCTCTCTTTGCAAGGAACGACATTGAGGTAAAAATAATAAGAGAAGAAAGTATCAGGAAGATACGAGCGATGGTAAACCAAAACAGCGAGAAGTTTTTACGAAAGTTCAGTAATCGCTACGAAAGAACAGAAATCGATTAATCGCCGTTAATATTCATGCGGAAGTAGCAACAAAATGAATGTTTTATATATTTGCGAACCTCTGGAGCGCAGCATCGCTGGAAATTCCCAATCCTGAGGAATATACGAAAGAAACGGAAAAGCGTGGAGACGCAAATATACAAGAGAAACGTGAAAGAATATCAGCCACGAACGGCCGTCTTTTCTACAGGGCTAAAGTTCTCTCGGGGGAGTTTCACACAGGGCTGAGCCATCTTATCCTGGCGCCAGGGCTAGGCAGGGCCTGGGATAAAAGGGATAAATAAAGCAGCGCGCGCGTGTTCGTGAGGGCGAGTGTGCGTGCGCAGCTGTGGTCAGCGAGTATTAGAGGATTGACCGTAGGTGGCCTAGGGAGAGATAGAGAGAAAGAGAGAGGGAGGGCCACGAGAGCCATAATGATATTGGTTCTGGATCCGTAATCACTGTTATACGGGAATTAATAATCTCTGCGGTTTTAGTTTTGCGGACAAAGTCACGTGACCACGACCAAACTCATTTCCTCAAAGATGATTGAGACATCCGCGTCCGAACTCTACGAGCTTGCGACGTCAACGTTAATGATGTTTTATGCGAAATATGTAGACATATATTAATATAACTGTGAGAAACGCGCTGTCTTTTAACTCTTTCGCCTGCAATTGAACTTTTTCAGGAATTCGTAGATAAAAAACAATGCGACAGGACGTAAAAACACACTTTAAATATATATTAAAATTTATTTTCATGATAATGACATTCAAATTTCTCAAAATTTCATAAACATTTTTTACTAGCTGTATCGTGTCTATTTTCTTTCAGGATAATTTTAGAGAATCTAATTCGTTTAGTATTTTTTTTACAAAATTGTTTAAATGATTTGTACGCATTGCTTTTATGTATTGTGCTTTGTCCGCCGCACAGAACAACTTGAAACCGAAGAGCAAGAAAGAATTTCGGGCATCGAGCGACGGAATAAGGGCGCTTACTAGAATTCGTAGAGAACCTATCCGGCAGAGAACCCACGGAATGCTTGCACATAAAGACGCAACCCCATAAGACTTCATCCCCTTTTATACAGAACGTTCTCGCCCCCGAAGGAGTGCTTGCGACGCGCACTCGTATGTGTGGGTGTGTGTGCGTGTGTGTGTGTGTGTGTGCGCGCGCGCGCGCGACCGCGTATGGGTTACTCCGGGATCGATGTTTCCTCCTTCATCCCCGGTATTGGGATGTAGTTCGTGCGTAAAAACCAACCCCAAAGATCTTGTCCCCTCGCTCCCCATTCCATTCCGCGTTGCTTTTTTCTCTTGAATTCCGTCGCGCGAGAATTCAGAGTCCACGAAAATTCGACGGAGAATTCCGGAATATATTTTATTCCCCCTGACCTCCATGATTTCCGCCAACTTATGCTTGACGTTGTGCTTTTTCGAATTTTACAAGTAGAAGGAGAGAAATAGTGACCTAAATAATTCTCTTTTCTCGAATGTGCGTGAGCACTTGTATATCGAAAGGAAATTTTCCAATCGAAAGCTTTATCTTAATCTGTGGCGTATTTCAATGAATATAGCGATAATAATAACAAGTAATAGATAAACATAAATAGCAATAATAATTTTTAGCAACTATAGATAATATAGATAAACCGTAGATATAAATAGTAACAATAATTTTTTAGCAATCTTTCATCTTCATTTTGAACTCCAAAGACTTACATCGATCTATGAATTCTAGTTGATAAGCGCTCTTTCTTGCTCTTCCGATTTTATGTAAGTTCTACACAAAGGTGAACGAAGCACAAAACTGTCAGTTTCAATTAAATCCTTTTCTATTTCAATTTTAATTTTTTATTTTTGTGCGCAACGAAAAACCGGGTGCAATATAAAAATTAGATCACGCGATTACTTTTATCCTCTCGACTTGATGTTTTGAGCTTAGAATATATATCCATTATTCGATGCCGAGATCTCATTGGACCTGCAAGAACTCGGACGGGCGGACGTTCGCCGTCGTTTTGCCGGCCACGAATTCCGCGGAAAACCCTCGGGCGAAACCTCAACAAAAGTTTCACAGTCGAGGAGCCAGCGACAATAGGAAGAGCAGAACACGGGAACGATTTAGCGCTGAATGCGGATGTGACTAATTTTCTGGGTTGTCCACACAACCTACCGTTTAAATCTTCCCCCATCGGCGTTCAGAAAACGTTAGTCGACGCTTCAAGCAGCTCCGGTTGCCGTTGCCAAATTAACGGAACTATTCCTTCTCGTTTATCAGACAGAATGTACCTACAAGTACCTAAAGTAATTCGTGCAAAATAATCCAATCATTTTAAAGGAATAAATTTTAACGTAAAATTGATCAAAATTTATGTAATTTATATGAATGACGGTAATTTAAGGAGAACATCTGCGTAGAGGAAGATTAAATTGTGAAAAGATGTGTATCTCTGGTGGAATATGTATATTTTTTAACATCTGTGTCCTCTTTAATATCAATGTCAGCGGAAAAGCACTCGCCGGATGTCGAATTGTTGAGCGCGAATTTTTCGCCGCGCGGCAATTAATACGGATCTGGTCTAAGGTTAATGAAATTCCCGGGTGCCGATTTCGCGTGCTCTTTCCGACATTCTGAATTGCCAGTTCCGTGCTCCTTCCTGCTCTGAGAGTATGCGCGCCGTATAATGATACGTAGGTACACGTCAACGGAGTAAAGCTGAATTAATGACAGACGTCGAAGAGAAGAGCCGTGGAAATACAGGCTACGGTTTCACAATGGCCGAGGTGCAGGTTATAATGCGAATGGCAGTTATGTATCGCGGTAGGAGTGCCCGGGATAATAAGGGGTTGTTGCCAGTAGCGGTGTTGCATGTGCGGAAAAGGGGGGAGATTCTACGCGACACTACGCACACGGCCCAGATATGCATTTGTTGCGAGAACGTACTTTCGAAATTGAAAATTTACGTTGTCGAGTAATTTAATACTTAATGTAATACTTAAGCATGAATGGAGTTTATTGGATGGAAAATATTCTATAAATATGCCTATAATATTGCTATAAAGAATTAATTTTCTGAGCGTCATAAAAGAACAAAAATTCGACTCACATTTATTTTGTCAGTTTTGTCTTATACATACATACATATATATATATATATATAACGTATTTATTTACGAGAGAGATATTGTATTATATAGTCTAAAAAAGAAGTAAAAGAACTACCGAAAATATATAAAAGAAAATGTGAAGCTATATTAATGAATAAACTCATTTGCGTATACCGAGTTGATTACTGAAAAGCGTGAAAAATTTACGTTATGTACGCGCTCGTGTATATTAAAAGTGATTGTATCCTACAATTAAAATGTATTCCAGATTAATCCGGCAAAAACGGTGTTGCAGGGGCTTGAAAGTAATCCCGAAGACGCGTCTGTTTACATTCGACGAGCTACGTTAGAAATGGGTAACAAGGGAAATTTTGGACGGAAAAGTATACGTGCATATATATAGTACTGGAAATACTCGAAACAAAAAATCACATAGATTCATGTTCAACTACTTCGACGTACCGATGCGAAGCGACGCGGCGCGATGGCGACACATCACGCATTTATTAGGTACGCAAAAAGTAACAAAACAGAAAATGAAAATTCCAACAATTTGCATAGCTGTGCCGATCATTGACGGCAATTAACGACAATTTTATTGCGCGAATTCACTGTGTCCCGAGCATCGAAAACGGATCGTGAGTAATTATTTGAATGCGATTGAAATTTCGCGTTTTCCGCGGTGGCGGTCGCGAGGAAATGTCGACTGACATCAATTGTACGTCAGAAATTTGATGCGATCCGCGGCGGCCGGCTCGCATCCGAACATTCCGCGCGTGCCGTGTAATTTATAATTTCCATGAAATATTCACGCGTCGCTCGCGAATACCGGTAAAACCGCGGTACTCGCGGAACTTTACGAATCTCGCGACTCTGCGAACAAAATCGCCGAAAAAAATCGCTCATTCCCGTTGTATCACCCCGGAGTTTTCGGCATTAATTAAACGCGAGCGCGAAACACAAATCTCACCTCTCAGCTCACAATACGCGGCTCGGTTTGAATACATTCGACAGCATCAATGCAATGATGGATGGATTTTCGTGGTTCTATTGTTTAACTAAGCATGCTTTTCATAGTAAAATGTTCTTCATGATATGTCTTTTAGAAACATTATTATATTGTAGCAATTATATTGTAATATTATTCACTTTATAATATCTATATCATACGATAATGTGATAGTGTTAAATATTACAATTGATTTTAAATGCACATTAATTTGTAAAAAAAAAAAAAAATTACGAAACATCGGAGCCATCCATATTATATTATGCGAGTATAGTAAAATACATGAGTAAACCGATAAAGAACATGTTAACGAGCAATGATCAAATAATGATAATTCCACAAGCTCTGATGCTGCCGTAATGATTGTTAATCTTATTAACCTTAAGTTAATCTCGTTAATCTCGTCTCTCTGCATTGCATTTACGTAAACGACGTTTTTCTCACGATAAATCACGGCGATTAATATATCTATATGAGAGTTATATATGTGCGTGCAATATAAAAGAGATAACTTGAAAATTAAGAAAACAAGTGGAGATTCTAAAATGTCCTTACTAAATAAAATACCTAC
>NW_017305779.1:5599104-5618151 GCF_001594115.1 Trachymyrmex septentrionalis | reverse complement strand
ATTATACATAGGCGATATTTTCAATAGGTCTCGATATACGGTAAGGTCTCATAAAGCGCTAATCCGAGTGTAGAATATTTCCAGCGTGACAATCGCTCGCATCTATATTAATTAAATATTTACGATATCGATCGCGTCATCGCATCGAGGCAACTTGCCGGCGCGCTTTCATGGCGCGACATGAATCGGGAGGTCGAGTTTCCGACCGATTCCGGGGATATCGGGGACTCGGGGAGGCGGTCGGCCGAATTTCCATTGGTGCTCACCTCAGGGGTGGTTTTTGGCCGAGCTGCCCCGAAGAAAGGGGCCCCTTCGCACACGACGGCACAAAACGCTTCGCGCTAATACACGTACGGCTGGGCACGACGCTAGAAAACTCACCCTCGGAGAGAGGAAAAAAAAAAACGCGTCGCTCATAATGGAAGCGAAGCTATCCCTCCTGCCTCCGCTATCCGCCCTTCCGCGGCCCCCTTTTTATACCGACGATGGTGCACGCGTGTGCCATTGGGAATTTCCGAAATATATATCCCCGTACGTCCTATTGTCGGGCGAAGAATGGCCGGAATTTCATAGTTTCCTCCATCTTTTCCTACGTTTTCACAAGCGGCGCGAGGGAGATCGTATTTCGGGCTCTCTCTTTACGACGCGATGTATGCTCCGCTTGCGCCCGCGTTCGGAGTTTTTCCTTCACGGGTTCCCTCTTGCTTTGCGAACCACCCGCTTTTGCAGGCGGTATCGAGGTGAAACGTGCAATGTATGTAAGTATAAGAATCGTGGACACTCGGCTTGTAATAAGGAAAATGTCGTAAGTGAAATTTACAACGCGGCGAGTGGTGCTCCAAGCAAATTTGTATGCACCGACAGTTTGAGTGGCCATTGTGATGTAACTCATCGTCTTGATTCTGGATCTTTTTTGCGACGTAATCCTTTTTATGGACTATTCTTAATATATATCCATGAGAAATTTCTTTTCTTACTTTATACATGACAGATACGTAAACAATATTGTAACAAAATTGCTATTTTAATATAGCTTATTATTTTTAGTAAGTCGAAACGTGTGCGTTCTACTTAACGTTGTAATAAATATTTCAGAATTTATATATCAACCTTTAATGGTCGTATAAAGCCTATTTATAATTCATTTGCGTTGCATCGAAACGCGAGCGTATGTTAATTAGATATTACATATATGTATATTGTATCGCATTATTTTTATTCAGTCAAGAATAAAAGTATACGAATACGTGAAAATATTTATTATGCTTGGTTAACAAACGATTAAACGGTTTGAAGGAGACAGCAGCGCTTGTCGCAGTGACTTCAACCATTGGCATTTTCTCTCACGATATGTATAGGAACGGAATTCCTCGCACTAACAGTACGCGCCGGTTCGATTGGCGGAGAGCACTGCGAATGGAGAGACTCTTTAATTTATTTAGATGCCGAGAGCGCGCACGTCCGCCTCACGTCGTTCTCCGTAAGCCGTACAGAGGCTATAGATGAGAGACTCTAGTCGTATAAGTGGAAAGGGTTTAAACGGGTGCATTGCAACCTGCAAATGGGCTGTCAGCAATCCTCGCAACGAAACAACCAACGGTAAACCGGCTAAACTTTTGGAAACTTACACACATTTACAATCATTTATAATACAGCTCGCTGCGAAGCGACGAAACACCTCCTTGTCTCTCTTGCGTGTTGGATTTAGCGCGAATTGATTGCTGACAACAGTAAATACAAAAGTTGCTGAAATATACAAAGACGTGGGAAAACAAGTAAAAACTTTGTCGCCTTAATAATTCAATATCTTGTATATTATATTACAATTTTGCACTTCGGATTGCCTTTGATAGGAGTTAGTAAGTCTGTGTGCAGCGAATAAATCTTCTATTAAGAAACTACTTTGTAAGCGAAACTTTTGCCAGGAATAATATTTAAATTACTGTCTTTAGTTGTCTTATATATGCGCGTGGATAAATGCGTCGATAAAAAATTGTTAAGAAGTATTAACACAATAAATGCACGAAGATTCTGCCAGAAATTGTACTACTTTTCTATTCCAACTCTCTCTCTCTCTCTCTCTCACACACACACACACACACACACACACACACACAGATTTTTTTGATAATTGAGTAAATACTCTCACAGCATTGCTATTATTGCGGTCGCAATCAGAATCGATCAGGAACGCGCAACTATGTGCACTTTCGTGATGCGCGGAATTCCGCGCTAAAATTCTGCTCTAGATTCGAACGAATCGTCGTTGATACCGCCTCTTGCAAAGTTTAGTTGCTCAAACTAAACCTTTGATGGCTAGGGTCGCTGTAGTCCGTCGTGTCCTCGTTCGTTCATGCGAATTCCGCGACTGAAACTGGAGCACGTCTATAGCTGAACGACGTTTGCTCCGTAAACTGTTGGCCACGCGAGGTAAGCAACTTCGGCAGGTCTCTATACCGAGTGACTTTTTGTTTTTTCACGTATTTTTGATTGCCGAGCCGACCTCAGAGTGCCGACGTTCTCTCCTTTTTCCCTATACTAATTACGCGACGTACATATCCGCTAACAAAAAAAAGTCACGTGAGTCGCAAAGTTACGTTCTACACTCTTCTAAAATCCTCATTTCTTTTTCCTTTGGGCACGCATGCCCACAAAATTGTCCCCCGCCCAAAAAGATCTCGCGCAGATACATCACGTATATTGAATTATTTTATCATCGCCGTCGTATGGTTTATATAAATAATCTGTCGTTTTATGTAAATTCGGCTTTTAACGTCACTTTTTCTTTTTACGAGTCTGTTTCCGTGGACAGACTTCTGTTTGTAAGCGCAATTAAAATTGTAAATGTCTAAGCGCACGGAGGGAAATGATAAACGCACCGATGACTTCCGGTATCCGTGGAGGCCTATATTAATGTAACGTACACACGTCCTTCGTGGATGTGGGAAGGTCTTGGCAGATCAATTAAATTTTCACGACGAAGGAGAGACGCGTCATTACGGCGCGACATACCACGACAAAAGAGGCCGAGGCGGGCTAGGCCGCTGCTACGTGCGATATTGAATTATCGATGAGTGTCGTGCGTTTGGATATTCATGTGTTAGCGGCAAACGGCAACATTATGTCCGATGAACGGCCGAACGAGTTCCTTCGTATTGCCCTGTCACGTTCAACGCCGCCCAATGGCCATTTTTCACGAGGCAGGCTTGAGCAAATATATTTTGCGGGATCCTCTGTGCAGATTCATTCATTGTGACATTCAAGATAGGTAATAGCCTTGCTCAAAGCCGGGCGTATGATATCAACGTACTGATTATACTGTAGTGACTCTAAATTTCAATTCCTTTATCGCACAATTTTTTTGCACGAGATTTTGCTACGAGATGTTGTATTATATATCGGTTGCTTATTATTACTATATACTTAAAACATATGTATCGTTTATTTTAAAAAAGTGATACAACTAAACTAATTAAGTTTTTCAGAAAAAGAGAAAAACTATTTTTCAACTCGAATGAAAAATGATTGACTAGTTCATATAATATCTATACTTTATAAAATCATTCGGTAGAAAGAATATACCCTTAGAAAGATAATCAAATATCCTATTTATTATTTTCAAAATCCTTAAAAAAAATCACACTTTCGGAGTTGCGATTTTAACATCTTACAAAATTATAATAAACCTGAAATAATTTATTAAAAGTGATATACTATATACATAACTCGAAATATCACCTATAGTTTATATTTGTCTTGATCAACTAAAAAATAATGAAATTTAAAAAAAAAACAATTTTTTTTTTTCAAATTTTCAATTATCAAAACTGTTTTAACTTTAAGTGCTTTCTCCTTTTTATTTAAAATATGACACAACTCAATATGTGTCATTCTTGTAGAAAATATGATCTTTTTGAAAGCCAAGAACGACGGAAGTATTATTTGGTGGACGTACTGTGAAGTTAAGTCAGTGCTTTACTTTTGAATAAATTAAGGAAACGGTATTATATACGATCTCTTATTATGTCATAAAGAATAATCGTATCACCGACGAAATTCTCGTACAGGATTTTATGTCCAACCGAACGTTTCGCCCGAATCTTGAGTGTTCTTAAGCGTTCGGATCATGACGGTGGCGATCTAAGGGACTGCGGTGTAATCCGATCTAAGAAATCTATGTCGATAGGGCAATAATTAGGCTGCTTAAAGACGGTGAGGTGGAAGCAGGCAGGAGGGAGATCTCGTATACAGAAAGCGCCGCCGCCTCTGTCTCTCGAGCCTTTTCCTTTCCTTCCACGCGCGCTATCAAAAGGAGGGTCCGAAAGGACGACAAGAGGACAGTCGTCATGAAGTACTGCGTTACCCTTTCATCCCTTTCGAAGGCGCGTATACCGCCATGAATAGTCCGGAGATCCGCAAGATTCTAGCCCTCTCCTTCTTCCTCCGTCTCTTCCTATCCCCTTTCCGTTTAACGTACCAACCATACACGTTCCCTTTTCGAAAAAAATAAGACGGAGAAAAACAATTCCAGAAGCGCTGCACTCGTATACGCGTGTCGTCGCCGCCTTCACCGCCGTCGCCATCGTCTTCGTCGTCATCGTTGTCGTCGTTGGCTGCAGCTTGACGTCCCTGTGAACTACACTTCGGGCTCGTATCCGCACTCTGAAATTGAGGGAGGGGACTGACGACTGACTTTTCTCTCTCTCTCTCTCTCTCTCTCTCTCTTTCTCTCTCTCGCTGGTATAATGGCGGGTTCGACACAAGGCCCCAAAAGAAACCCATAGATATCGCATTGCGCGCCCGGGCGACTGACGGGACAAAACAGCTTGGACCATGAGACAAGGAGAGCGGACCGGGTGGCGACGGGAAGAGAGGGATGAAGGGGCTCCGAGAGGGGCTCCCTCATAAGTTTCGTAAACCAACGAGCGAGAAGAGGGACACGGCATCGAGACGAAAATGAACGGGAGAGAGTAGGACGGATTATAGATTGGACGATAGTCTTGAGTATGAGAGCGGCGGAGATGAAGGTGAAAGAGATGGAATGCGATGGTTGCGAACAATGTTTTCACGTCACGGAGCATCGCTCGCCGGTATCGGCGGACGCGAGAGATTATTAGGTCCTCCTCACGTGCCGATCCATTAATTAACCATTACTGTTCCCTGCGACACTTTAGGCTGAGCACCGCGAAATTGAAAGAGAGTCAAAATGCCATTCTTCCAGGGATACTTGAAAAATGAAAGCTTTTTACGAGCGTGAGCAGTTCGTTGGCATCAAATCACGATCGATCGCTACAAATTACAACTCGACGATACATTCGTCTAATGTATTTTTTCTCCTTCCGGTACCAATTATGTTGCTTATGGAGAATTATGGAGAATCTACGGTTAATTCGATGTAGCCACGTGCTATTGCTAAACAATGGAAAATTTTATTTGTCATCACATGAGAAAGTAACCCTATATGCCACACGCATAATAACGATCGATGTTGAAAGAATCGCGCGTGTCGCGATGTTACCACCGTAAACATCAGACGACGTTATTATTTTCTTCAATTATGAATTGGCATTTCTATGACGGATCTCTCCGCAATAAAATTAGCCTGCCGTTTTCCAGTGTACCACGTATTGGACAAAACCCGCGGCGACAGTACCGAGATAGTATCGAAGGGTGAATAGCAAAGTTGTCGTCGGTAAACTATAGCTTACTTGCATAGGTAATCAGTTTCTAAATAAAAGTCAAGTCGATAAAATGGCGATTGTGTATACGCATTCCCTGTGTTACACAGCGTTGACATCTCTTCGAACTTGAATTACTACACGTAATTCGCTACGATTGAAACTATCCCCGTTTATTCGATATTTCTTTTATACTCGCAATAAACGAATCGTTTTAGTTGACGAAATGTCCAATACTGTATTTTTGCACAGTACAATAATTATTTTTTTCTTTAATGTAAAGTTTTGATGAGGAGAAATTTTTCAAGAAAACTGTTTACTGTCATTTGTTAGTTAATTATAAAAAAATTACGTGAAAGCAGCATATCAAACGCAAAATTTAATACATTATTTAACTTAACGTAATGTTCGAATTTTGTGTGTGTGCAACATAGCAACATGTTACCGCTTTTAGCATATTACAAGTTTTGTTGCGAGTATCGTTCATGCTCAATCGATACGTTACATTCTAGTACATACTGATACTCTAAAGCTCACATCTATTTTAAGATAGTTGGTAATAGTTAACGAGATATTCTACATGTGATTCGTCATACATGCTTGCATCGCCACTTTTATTGTTAACTCGAAGTCAGTCCTCGGATGTCAATCGTGACTTTTATACAAGTCGGACAGGTCTGTGGCCTTGTAGATTTTCCATGTTATGCGCAACTGGATATCTGTTTAGAAATTTCGTGAATCCCCTTTATAATTTCACGTGTTACTGAAATTGGCAGCATGCTAACAATGCTGCCAATTTCAGATGATAAGTCATATGAAAATGTATTTGACAGATATAGTTTCAAAATAGTTAATTTACAAAAAGACTCTCTCGACATTTTTTCTTATAGTTTTCTGCGTGTGAGTTAATTTATCTTTCACAATTATTATTACTCTACAATTAATTCAATGTAGCAATAAATTAGAATGATGTTAGGCGTAACAGAGAAATTTCTCACGTTATGAAATACGTGCGCTCAGATAACTTCTAAATTTACTTAAGAGAAACGCAAATTATTATCCAAAAATACGATAATACTTATAAATAAATCAACATCTTCATTCGCGGGTTCTCGAAATAGAAGACATATCTAGTCTAGTCAGTCGGTTTAAATAGTTACTTGTACGATGAGTTAAATGGGTTCCACGCGGCGGTACACCTACGGCGAATTCAATCAACTGCATGCCCGATAATTCAATCAATGGCGCGAAGTTGACTCCCGGAAACACAATCGAGTCTCCGCGTTATCGGAAGTGAATTTCGAGTAGAACAATTGTCGCTCCCAGCTATACATGGGCTAACGAATCGATAATTCGTTGCCGAGATCCGGCGACGGTTACGCAACATATGTTGTGTTAATTTCGCTGCAATCTACGCTGCAATCTATTCGATATGTACCTTGAGCCGCACGATGTGAGTATTAATTATCTAATTAATAGCGAAGCTCCGGAGTACGCGTGATTAACAGATTGTCGCGGCTCTTTATTCGTCATGCTTTCACATTTCCAACCAAAAAGTAATAATTTCACCATCTGTCCTCCACTGTAAATTAATTATTTATAATTAAATATAATTAATTTATAATAATAGGTATAAAAATAATTAACTATATTTTTTAAATATATTACTTGCGTTGACAAGTGACGCATTTCAAAATTAGCAACTTTTCAGTAGAACATTTTCAAAAGGAATAGTGAATATGCATAATTTCACTTTCTTTTCATCTTTCATGTTATACCAACGTATGCACTCTTTAAAATTATATCATGAGTTTTCAAAATGCGAGCACTACACAACTTCAATGCTAATTTTTTTATTTTTATCATTTTTCTATCAAAGTGGCGATGTAAGATTTTTCAAATCATATTCAATTTTTGTAAATCTTTATCAAATTCAAATATGTAGAAAATCTAAGACATCGAGAGTAAATTTCACTTGGAATTTTAATTCACTGGGCCGAATTGAAAGATCTCGAGATTTTAAAATCGCATTATAAAAGAAACGAATATTTTCAAACGAAGATGCCACGCTAAACCTGCAAAGCGTTACGAGGCTTATTGTGGAGAGATTCTCGTTTACCAAAACTATCAATTGATGTCGGGGCACAAATAGGGTAACGCGCGGTATAACACACTCGCAGCTGCACCCTCGAACACCGAAATCCAAACAGAGCGCATATATCTCCTCGCCTGTCCATCTGTCGTTGTGTAACGGAACACCGGCTAATAGTATTAGAAATATATATATATATCTCGGACTAAACTACCCCTGTCAAACCACTCGATCGAGAACCACCCTCCCGCTTCTGGCTTTCCTGCTCTTCTACAGATCGCTACGGTCGCTACGGATTACGTCGGTAAACGTCGGGGTTCGTCGAACGAATTCTGATCTCTCTAGCTTCTTCCACCCCAAAATCTGCTAAACACATCGATGGATCGGCGATATCCCATCGAGGGCTCGACACTCGCCGACCCCGATTTATTATCCAAATCTATCGGCGTATTTGTCGCTGCATGTTAACAGGACGACTGTATTATCCTTGTATATCTACGAGAGTGTATCGCATTAATTCAATCTATCTACGTGCCTTTGCAATTGTGCGTTATTAATTCTGATAAGAAAAAAAAGAAAAAAAACTTATTCCTAATTCTCATTGCGTTATTATATTATGCACAATGTTTGACTGATTTATGTGCAACTATAATCATAAAACTCTTAAGAATTAACACATAAATGTGTTTTACCTTCGATAAAAGCGTTACTACGTCGAAGTGCCAATTTTATAACAACTATATAGTAACGTTTATTCGAATATTCGTTCGTGCTGCACGATGAAGTCGATCGTCGAAAACTCAGGTTAAGAAGCGTAAGGTATAATCGACATTGACGCATTTTTTCCCTCTTTTTTCGCCACTGCATGCATCCCATCACGTAGTTAGCAGTACGTAGTCGGACGGGCTGGAGAATTCGAAAATCGTGACGTGTCGAGCGCGCGGGTAGGCGCCGTGGAGACGGCGGATGCCGGTTTTTGTTTGCCTGTTTGTTGTTTGTTCCGGGCGTTTCGTTGCCGCGTCGTGTCGGTTAGATACTTGACTCTCCTCTCGCGCTCCCGCGTTTTCCTGAACCGGCCACGATCTCCTCTCTCGCTCGCTCTCTCTCTCTCTCTCTCTATCTTTCCCCTCCTCGTTTCTCCTATCCGGAGAATCGATCGGAGCGTGCAAATTTACACGCCCGCGGCGCGCTGGAGTGACGTCGGGAATTTTCGCTGTCTTTCCACACTTCTAAACCATCACCGTCACCGCCACCACCTCTCGTCGTCTACTTCTCCAGCCCTTTGTCCCTCTCTCGTCCTCGTCGACAACGATCACCCCCGAAGCTATCCGATGGCTTTGCCATCGCTCTCTCGGTGGGGATGGATCGGCATGCCCTCCGATTGTTTCATCCGATTGTTACAGAGAGCCGCGGGTAATCCTGTCCCATTAAAATACTTAATTGATTTGTTCCGTGCGTCCTCGCGCACAATTTTCCCGTCTATCCCAGCGATAGTCCGTTGCTAAGCCTGGCGCGGTGTTTCTTTGCTGAATTTTCTGAGGAAAAGAGCTCAATCGCCTTTGAAGGTGATGACGAGTAGACGCCGTTTACGCTCCAATTTCAATCTACTGATGATCAGTTGGTATCACGCAACCTTCATTAGTGTCCTCTTCGATTCCCCAGCGCGAACAAGTTACTTAAAGCGGGATCCGTAAGCGCACGTTCCAGCCTCTCGTGCGCAGAGAAAAATCCGTTTCTCTTCATTCGTTAAAGTGTATTCTTGCGGCACAATCACAAGTTTTACACTTGTACAAACAGTTTCGCTTATCATTTCATGTTTGTATTTTGTATATTTTACATATGTATATACATATGTGTGTGTGTGTGTGTGTGTGTGTGTGTGTGTGTGTGTGTGTGCGCGCGCGCGCGCGTGCGTAAAAGTAAATTTCGACATTACACGCACGTCTATGAATAGTGTTTCATGGATGGTATAAACTGCAGGCTGCCTCACGTCTATAACATCGTCGAAGTCTCGAGGAACTCGAGAGGGACGCATGTGCTAAGATATGAGAAGATGAAGCAGCTAACAGTACAAAATTGGCCGCGGTACTCCTTCTCTCGGAGAAACAAGCTGCGACTTGATGAGTTTGGCGTTAAATTCAGCCGTCAAGGCTTTCAGCTCCGTTCCACCCCGCCTTTAGTCTCGTCACCCTCGCGCGAGTTACTCCTCCCATTCCGTTGTCTCTTTCGCGAGTTACTCGCGGAGAGAGCGAAGCGCGACGGTCGTCACGCACATGCTGCAACGACCTTTCGCGTTCAAAAGCTTTGTTTATGGCCCGAGAAGATTTATAGGCTGCGCGCCGATATACATATAGCGGGGCCGATGTACTCTATCTGCTTGGAATCTCCGTTCGAGACGCTGACGAGGGAAATTCATTTCGCGTATCCAGCTTACCGAGTCGCTGTTTGATAAAATAAAAGGCGTCGTGGAATACGATATCTGGTTGTAGGAGATAACCTAAGGATGAGGTAGAGAGAGAGACCGAGATTGTCGATTTTGTGGGGAACAAGTTTTTAAATCGTCTATTATATCTCTCATTTCAAAAGTGACACTACTAAGGAGTGATTTTTTGAAATTATTACTATGAATGAATTAGGTAAACATGACTCTATCGATTATTAAAAGCGAATTAACTTTACTTGATAAAAAAATCGCCAAAATCGTCACAACTCAAACAGGGCAGTGAAATTTTTAAGAATCGTGGAACAAAGATATTTGATTATGTATCAAGAATATGTTCGTTTTGAGGATATTATTCGATTAATGAATAATTTTCTATCAAGTTGAAAAGTAGTTTTTTTCTTTTTTCTAAGAAACTTGAATTTTTTTAGTTGCATCACTTTTAAAGGGAAGGAGATATATAAAAAAATGTGTATATTCATAGAGGAAATTAAATATGAAAGGTACATTTACAATTAGATAAATCAGATAAAGCATAGTAATACTGTTATACAGGTATTGGATGAATGTACACTGTTAAATCTATAGTGTCAAATTTAACCTAATGTAAGCCGCCACTGCTTCTACTCAATTATACATTAGGTTAAATTTGACACTATAAACAGTGTAATATCGGACATATTAATATTCACGTTTACATTTCTTCCACGTTTCTAGCGCATGTTTTCAATCTTGCAATCGCAAGATTTAAAGGTGACCCTACACGATCAATAATACTGTCAGCATTAACAAATACTGATGATTACGTACGTGGTTAATATTAGTAGATTGACGTAGAATACTGTCGGTGATCTGGATTTTGATTCTCGAGCATCGGTATCAGTTTCATTAAGATCCACGTCACAGTATGTCACAGTGCAATAGATGAGGTATGTAAAACTAAAGTGAAGTATTTTGTCAATAATACTAGTCGTAAGGTTGTAAAAATACTGAAAATGTTGATGCATACTGTCAGTATTACCGATTAGTATTATTATGGACCGTGTGGGGTCATCTTGAGTCGATATATTTTTTTCTTGCACATGAACTCATCCGACTCGATTTCCCTCTCCTGTATACAGTTCGTCAGTTTCCAGAATTTCGCAGCCACTGTGGTTAACTAATGCGACTACGCGTATGCGATGGTTCACCGCATCGGGGGAGGAACAAATGGTCTATATCGGGGTGGCGTACTCGCCAACAGTGGTTGGTAGGCATCATTAATTATATGCGAGTTATTGGCACTATCAACGTAGCGTTTCAAAGACCGGATGCACTACATACGCGTACTGTCCACTTCCTGCGGGCGGAACAGCCACGCGCAATCGAAGACATAATTTGATAGTAATATTATCGCCTAAAGCGCAAAGTTTATATCATTTTGACGGAACACTGATTTTGAAACGACCTATACGGTGCAATTATTATAGCTTAAGAAACTTGTTACATAACATTTTTCAATTTCTTTAAAAAGCATACGTTAACTCTGTAGGTACATACTTTCTCTCATTTTCAACGTATTTATCATGCGTCTATACATGTATATCTCGTGGATATATCTTGCCTCTAGATAACTTTATCGTAAATATAAATGTTTATTAGTATACTTTTCCTAACTATATATTATATTTTATCAAGAATCATTTTAGAATATCTATTATTTTGTGAGCAATAAAGTTTGTGCAATCTGAAAGAAAAGTTTGTCTTACATATATGTGTTGCAAAATTGTCCCTGATTATTCATAAAATCACCTACTTTTCATTGCATGCTTTACCACATGTGATACATGAGCTCTTTATTTAATCGTTAATTGTCCTTTTGATATATTTGATTATTATTGCACTAACGATTGAGAGAATACAATGTTAAACAATTGCTTTTAATATTTCTACATTAGAAGCAAAATTTAATTTAACCAAATAAAAAAAGTTCTATACATACGTGACAAGATTTCAGTTTTAGTTATGTTGAATCGCCATACACTGGTGGGGGAGGGGGGGAGGGAGGAGGGGAGAGATTATCAGAAATCTCACGTTTCTTCGTACATATATTGTCTTTTTATAGGCCTTGCAGGCCAAAATATTTTTTTAGTCTTACATAATATAATTTAATTATTTCGACGCAGTCATATCGACGCAATAATCTAACGGAGTTTTGTTCATCAATTATATCAAGTCACGTCGCTGGACTGGATATAATTGCCTGGCAAAATCTGTGAGATGTCTTATGGGATGTTCAGCGGCTGCACACCAAGCGATATATACGCGGCATACGGAACGCTGCATCAAGTTCTTTCGTACAAAACTTGAACCAAACCAATCTCCACACTGACCTGCAGCCAACAAGACCACCGTGTACGCGCGCAAAAAAGATCTCACCGTGTATGCTGGACAACGTACGCGCGCGCGCGTGTAAAACACATTGCTACCTCTGTGTGTCCCGTCTTTTCGTCCTACTCTCATCGTGGTCACGGGACGAATGCCACACGAGTCTCCATCCTCGTCTCGCAGACCCCCCCCACTTCCTCGGCTCGTACACTCAGTACGATTCCGTGCGTCGCGTAAGACTAGACCCCTACTTACGGATCGAGTGATGATAGGAGAGGGGAGCAGTCAGGCACGTAGGCGGAGTTAAACCGAGCCACGCCCTATCGCGTTGCCCCTTTACCAGCCCGGTGCGCTCGTCAAATGTTTTTCGTCGCGGATTATGACGCGGTCTGCGCGATTATGACCACCTCTCTCTTTCTCTCGCCCGCGCCGTCGTTCTCCTTCCATCTTATGCCGTTTCCCCCTGACTCCGCATATCACGGCGCTCGGTGGCGGGATTTTTTTTCTTTCTCCTTCTTTCTCTCTTTTTCTGTCTCACACCGCTATCTCCCTGCCGACGAGGACAAACTTTGCTCTTGCCTCAGCCGCTCGCTACCACGTCGTCTCGGACACGCGAAGAGGCGACTAAGCTCCTTCTCTTTCTCACTGTGGGGTTTCTTGCAGTATATATGTACTCGTAGGATTTTCAGACGTTCTTTCTCTCACCTTTCGCTTTATATATATATATATATATATTTTTTTTTTTTTTTCGTTTTCTTTACGTTTCACTGCCTCTATTCGATAGCTAACATATAGTAGCTTCGATTGCCGCCGCACATTTTCTTCAGATCGATCAAGGAAAGAAAGAAAACGAAAAGTGTAGAATGAGCTGTCTACGACGAGTGTCTGATAATCTAGCAGGATGGAGACAAATGAGAACTGGTATAAGGTGAAGTTATGAGAAATAATCTATCAGATGTACACGCTGTATTAATAATTGTTACACGAGTAACTCAACTTGTTTAATCTTCTACTCCAAAGATAAAAGAAATAAGAAAATTTCAGCTTTAAAATAAAATTGATTTGGGAAAATTTTTTTTAATTTGGAAAGTCTAGACATATGCTATAATCATATTTAAATCAATAAAATATTATAAAGATATCGCATTTTACTATGATACTAATATCAATATTTCAAATATCAAATTTATACTAATATTAACTTTATGTAAACCATTATGTATATAATACATAAATTTTCTATAAATAAAATTTATACATATATGTATATTACAAATTTTTTTTCGCGTTATATAATATCGATGTATTCATTTCGACATATTCTGAAATATGTTTACCTATATGAAATTTGAAACATGATTAGAGGCAAAAGTCTTCAAGCACTATTATTATTTTTCTCTTATGAAGTAAATCAGAAAAATTGAGTTTATAAAAAGTGCAATGGAAAGGTGCACGTTGCCAATAATTCACTGTAGAAGCAATAAATAATGAAGCAACATGATCCGCCCCTTTATTCCAGACGTTTAATCCTCCCGCGTTTCTCTCTCCCCATATAATTATGATTAAACCGGATCACGGCCTGGCAGACTGAATTTCGCTGTGGGCCAGTAAAAAAACAATTTCCGATCGACGGTTTCAGTGTGACGGTCACTCTTTACGATGCTCCCGAATAATGTGATTCTGGATACATAATTCCAGTCCGCACGAGTAGACAAGCTTCTCGCGGATTTGGCAACACTGTGATGCTCTGGGCGTCTCAGCGACACTCTGCGGCGCGAAGGACGAGCGTCGAGCGTTTCACGACAGCGAAAAAGCGGGAGAGGTTTCGCTAGGAGTAAAGGGTGAAGGGCGGCACCCGCGAGAGACGAGACGGGGAAGCACAGCGGACGACAGAGAGACGGTGAGCGCGAGAGGGGAACGGATTGGATCACGTGATATCGTAAGAGGGGATGATCGCGGTAACGGTAGGGGTATAGGGGGTGTGGCTACGGGTTTTCTCTCTGTCGCTGCTACCGCTATACTGAAACGAGAGACGCAGCGCCTGCGAGTGCAAGCGAGAAGGACGGAGTGAGACAGGGTGAGACTCATGACGCTGTACCGTGCGAATTTTGGCACGGCTCTCGAAAACTTCTCACTCGCGGTATTTCGCGGAAAACTCGGTGAATTCCCGATGTGGTTGCGAATTGTATTGCATTACGGCGATGATAAAGTATATTCGCCACGCGAGTGCATGTACGATGAAAAGATATTTATATGGATATCTATACATTTTTGAGTGAAACTCGTCGCCAAACTTGATTTTACACAGATGAATTATATTTCAAACCTCGTTCTCAAGATTACAACATGTAATAATAGTGCTTCTCTGAGATACCATTATACATGTTGTAATGTTTTCGAATGAGACTCTTTATATAATTTCGATCGTACTTCACTTACAGACAAGTTCGTTTCATCTTCAATTGTGTGATTTTTCGCGCCTCTGATTCGCTTGGATAAGAATTTTGGTGTTTTTCCAATTCCGGAATTGTAAGATATAATAAGTCAGAAGATGTAATATTATTGGCAAAAGTACGTTACATTATACTACACTTTATTAATTGGAGGTATGTTATACTCCATATCATTAAGTTAGAACTTTTGGGGATATGTATTCCTTATTATTAAGTTAGAATTTTATTAAACGACAGTTGAAGTTAAAGTTATAATAATATCTGGATAGAAATTACTAAAAATATGCAGTTAACGATGCACGGGTATCTGTTCATATGATCCATATTATCTGAGTAATCGAAATTCGCTTATCCATAATACATAAATTTTAATTCTTTTATCATAATGGAGTTAAATAATTCGGAACACGCATGTTAAAAATGCATTTATTGAAATACGCAAATCTAAACTTACTGATAATATAATATACATATGTGATAAATGTATAGTATATTTAAGCAAATTTCTCGATTATATTCAAACGGTATCGCCAACCAATAAAAATTAATTAGTATTTACTAAAACTATAATATGTGTTTGAGTAACTCATTTCTCAATTCTGATCAAATTATTCATTTGTTTCAAGCGAAAAAATTATTTCTTCGCTCTGGTGCTTATACTTGAATTTTTATTAGAAGAAAAATATTATTTTGTTATGCTTATATATATATATACATAAATATAATGAGATATCTGGAAAAAAAAATTTTCAATCAAAAGAATGCAATTAATCGAGATGCGGAATATCTGATAGCAATAGCATTATTCTACGGTACACGAAACGAAGGTGTCGACCAACGTGGCAACTCAGATGTGAAAATTCTCTCGCGTGTCAAATGCGAGAGCGTTAACGTTCAGTCGGCGAAGATTCGAGCGAGCTCCACTAACGACACCTCGCGACGTCGCGTCGGTCGTGCGCTCCCTTCCTCTGCACTTCGGTGCCCCCGCCCTCGTTGGAAGGCAGTGACGCAGGGTGGTGTTAATGGGCGTACTCGCGGTTAACACCCTTAGAACGGAGATGGTGGGGGCACGCGAGACGAGTGTACCGTTTCACCGACGACAAACGAAGAGCGCCGCGAGTGTGTGTACGTGACGCGCAGCGGTGGGGATAAGTCCGTCGGGAGAGGAGACAGGGAGAGGTCGTGTGCGAAGGCGCGAGTGAGACCGGTCGTTGGCTCGAGTAGCGTCGGGAAAGGCGTCGAGTCCAACGCCGCTCGGATTGGCGCCGGAACGCCAATCCGGAGTACGAGCGCTCATTATCGCCCGCGACCGGTTGGTAGGGAGAAGGTGCCGCGAAATTCACCCTATCCCTTCTCCCCACCGGCTCGCCGGGTTTCGTTTCATCGCATCTCGGTCTTCGTTGCTCCCGCGGCTGCTTGCAGACAGTTGGGGAAGGCCGTCTCCCCACTCCCAGGCCCGGCCGGCGATAGAGGAAGGGAGGAGGAGCCCCCGCCCGCATGGTCTCAGTCTTCGCGTCGCTGCCCTCCAGCATTCACGCCTCCCGCGTCCGTTCTGCGGCGCAGGCACAGACCGCGGTCTGTATACACGCGCGCGTACGACGCACACGCACACACGGCGCCGCGGACCACCCATATACACGCGGCCGTCGCCGCGCGTACACACCGCCCTGAATCCGGACGGGGACTTTAGCACACCAACACCTCCGTGGGAGGTGTGGGGGTGAGCCCCCAGAGTAGGTGTCAATCCTAGCGCTGCTCAGTGACCATCGCGGCGCCACCCAAGTAACACCTTTCGTCCGAAAGGCTCTTCAGCCCCGACCGAACGTCCTCGTCAGCGCCTCATCATCGCCGTACTCGCCTCGTCGTCGAGAGAAGGATATATCCGCGCGTCGCTCCTATTTATTTATTTCATCGTCGTCAAATCGTCCACTTGCGTTACCTTCGTAAATCGCCAATCAGCGCTCAGTGAGAGACCGGCTTGAGGCTGACGAATTCCCTAACATTCGACTGAACTGTCCTCTCTCTCTCTTTCTCTCTGTCAAGATCACTGGTGATCTTTTAATCCGTCGGACGACCAAAAGACGAGTGCCCGAGTGTCGCGTTTTTCGCAGAGCATTCGAGAGAAACGAGAAGAAGAGGAAAAGACGGCGGCGGAAAGGTGAAGGCAGAAGATTTTCGGTGGCGAACGAGTCGGTGACGAGTAAGTGATTAGTGAGAGCAACGGATTTGCCGCTATGGCCTAGAGTGACTCGCGGCTAGTGTCTCGACATGGGAGTGACTCTTATATTGAAGATCTATCACGCGGCGTCATCACCGTAGACGTCCGCTCGCGAGTGCCACCACAGCTCGTCGACGATTCCGAGTGTCTCCAGTGCGACCTCTCGTCGGGCTCGGCCCGATTCAGATCAGGTGCTGCGAAAGCGGACGACAGTCTCGCGAGTGATAGTCCGATCGAATGCACTCGGTGCCACTTCTTGGTGGAAAGATCGCTGAAACGTCGGACAATCCTGCCGGCAGGATCGAGTGTTCGCATCGTAAGATGTCGACTAGGCAATTTCCATCGTCGTTCCGCAGTAGCGAGACGATCGTCGGTGATTTTCCACGCGTGCCGGAAATTGGCGCGAAAGAACGTGGGCGTCCCGAGGCATCCGAACGTGATCCATAGTGATCGTCGGAAGGCGCGGTTGATTATCTCTCGCACACGCGGACGCGCGTTCCTATAATCCTCGGATATGTGGAGGAACGAGCGTAATCGTTGAGCTAGCATAAGCGGATAAGAGATTCGCGCGAGGAAACGCGCGTGAGTGAACGCAGTCGCGGCTGCTGCGTCGAACGTCGATCCGACGGCTCGTGAACGGTGTGACTCCCCGCGTGCGGAATTCGGATCGTGGGAATTCGGATCGGGTAGGAGGTACGCGGCGAGAGCAAAATCTAGAGCGGCGCGGCGCAAGGTTTGAGTCACTCGAAGAGGAATCTCGCGCGACTCGGCACACCCGCCCGTCTCGATGAGATTCGAACAAGACACGGCGTGCAGGGGTACCCACTGCGCCAGCACTCCGCAACCCTCCGCGCTGCAGCAGCGATCACGGCCCGAGGAGGTGGTGGTGGAGGAGGAGGAGGACTCCTCCGCGAAGGACGTCGACGGTCAACGACGTAGACTTGGCATAGAATTGGAGGCTAACGTGGTCGAGGGTGCGAATACGGGGCCGCGGGCCGAGGCCGGGGGGCCTGGGATGGCGTATCCCGCGTCAGCGACGGCTCTGAATCAACATTCGACCTTCGCTAACTCGATCGCCGGCGGCACGCCGCCCGCCAGCAACCCGAACGGCCACATCACCGGACCCCTACCGGCACCGGCGGCACCGCGACCGACGGACTTTAGCGTCTCCTCGCTCTTGACCGCGGCGAGTAGCCATCCGCCTGGTATTTTGGGCGGCTCGTCGTCCCAGGGTAGCGCTTCCCCGCCGCCCGGCGGACCCGGCAGTCCGGCCGCGGCGCCGGAGACTCCGCCGCCCTTACCCGCGAGCGGCCAGCGTGAATTGTCGCACCCATCCTCGGCGGTGGCGGCCGCGAGTTACTTCAGCGCTGCCGCCCTGGCGGCAGCGAGTTTCTACGGTCCGGCACATCTGCCGCCCACCAGTTCGCCGGGACCAACCGCAGCGGCGGCGCATCATCTTCAGGCCAAGGGGATACTCGCCGGCGCGCATCATCATCCGCACCTCAACCCCCACGGCATTACGCCGCCAGGTGAGCATCGTCTCCCTTTTATCTCCCTTTTATCTTCCTCTTATCTTCCTCTTACCTTCCTTTTACCTCTTTTCACCAATTTTACCTAGCTTAGGCTGGATCTTCATTTTACTTAGTTAGATCCCAGATTCGTCCTGTGGATCCATCCGTCGGATTTTATATTAGTTATTTTCGGTTAGTCTCGCGCGCGTCACGACAGTCAGATTTTCAATTCGCGCGGATCTAGTCGTCCAATCCTCCGACGACTGACCTCTGAAAAAAATGTCTTCG